>NW_017306271.1:4041051-4081730 GCF_000935625.1 Nanorana parkeri | reverse complement strand
GATATAGATAGATAGACATAAAGATATAGATGAATAGAGAGAGGGGGGGACAGATGGATAGATAGATAGATATAGATAGATAGATAGAAATAAATAAATAGATAGGTAGATAGATAGATAGATAGATAGATAGATATAGATAAATAGATAGACAGACAGACATATAGATAGATAGATAGATAGATAGATAGATAGATAGATAGATAGATAGATAATGAGAAAGGGGGGAGAAAGAAAAATAGGTATATAGATAGATATGGATAGAGATAGATGGATCGAGAGATAGATCGATATAGAGAGAGAGTGAGAAAGGGGGGAGAGAGAGAGATGCAGAGATGTTTAGATATAGATGAATAGATAAACAGAAAGATATAGATGATAGACAGATAGATATAGATGAATAGAGAGAGGGGGGGACAGATGGATAGATAGATAGATATAGATAGATAGATAGAAATAAATAAATAGATAGGTAGATAGATAGATAGATAGATAGATAGATATAGATAAATAGATAGACAGACAGACATATAGATAGATAGATAGATAGATAGATAGATAGATAGATAGATAGATAGATAATGAGAAAGGGGGGAGAAAGAAAAATAGGTATATAGATAGATATGGATAGAGATAGATGGATCGAGAGATAGATCGATATAGAGAGAGAGTGAGAAAGGGGGGAGAGAGAGAGATGCAGAGATGTTTAGATATAGATGAATAGATAAACAGAAAGATAGATAGATAGATAATGAGAAAGGGGGGAGTAAAACGTATAGATAGATAGATAGATAGATAGATAGATAGATAGATAGATAGATAGATAGTATACATAATACTGAAAATGCCCCATGACCAAGATGCAGGAATTAGCAAAACTGAAAAGGATGCGTCTTGGCAAACATCTTTTACAATTGTTAGTATCTGTCCACACTTTTAATGTTTTCTTTTAAACAGGTAATTATTATAGAAGACATGATAGAAGTTCGAATATACAGCAATGATACATAGTTTTTATTACTGGTAATATGCGCCTATTTCTGAAAACAAAAAGAAAAACGTCTGTACTTGCTTATCTGTGTTGAGATGAATGGGAACACATTTTATCATTGATGGACTAAAATTTGTTGCACTGCAAGCTATTGTAACAGTCAAAATGGAAAATGTCAGGTTACCGTTTGCTGACAGTTGTTGCATGATTTTATGATTTTGGTGAATATATATATATATATATATAATCACCAATATCATAAAATCATATTTTGTTTTTTTTATACCAATTTGTTGTGTTGGCGTACACTGAAATATATACATTTAGTAGAGCCTTGTGTTTAGAGGAGGTCTATGGCAAACTACATGAAGTGCGTGAATGCAGTTGCTTAAATAGGGCAACCTAGGATAATGTCTTGCTGTGTTGTGTACTCATTATTCATAAAGCATGTAACTCTCTTGGGTATGCGTTAATTCCCTGTGAGTGGCATAGTTATTTCAAATGCCTTCTAAAATTGTAAGTACATCATAATCCTTGGCATACTCACACATGTTGGAATACGAGCCAATATGGGCACAAACCCATGGCTAGTACACTTTTGTTCATAGATATTGCTCATAAATCATTCATAACTATATTGCAGTATTGGCAACTGTGCACACGCTAGACTACCATAGGAGGAAAATCACCATTCAGATAGTGAAAACGTATTTAAGGTGATTTTCTATGGCTGCACATGGCTTTTTCCTTGGTGACTCAAGCAGTTAATTCATTTCCTACATGAGGATTATGCCAAGAATGCATTGCAGGAGGTATTGTGAATTTGGATAGCTATCTTTCCCATCAGATGCCTAATTGATTTGTCCTTTCTTTTTGTTGAAGCACCAACTGAGATCCAATGTGTCCTATTCAGCTCTGCCTAATGATCTTCGAGAGATGCTCCAGAGGAGGCTGGGGGACCTGGAGCACCAGCTTTTAAACAAAGTGGCTGAACTAGAAGATGAGAAATCCATGCTTCATAACGAGAGTACAGCACATAGGCACAAAACAGAGTCTGCCCTCTCTGCGCTCCTGGAAAGAGTTAATGAGCTAGAGAAAGGTAATTTGTTTGAAGAATCATCAATTCAGATGTATTTAACATCATGCAGACTTCATTAGTATCACAAAGAGCACAGATGATGTACAAAGTGCAGTAACCCATGGCGACCAATACATTTCATCATTCACTGAGCTAAACTGAAGTCTGTTCAATGGTAATGTTTTACTCCCCTTCGTCCATGGTCAATGTTCTTTGAACGGTCTTAGTGAACATAGATAAAGGAGCAATGCTGAGCTTTAATCTGTGGTAACTAGTAAGAAATAAGCTGATAGTAGTTATGTATGGTCAGGATGAAGTTTGGCTTCTGACTTGCCCATAGCTTCAAGTTTATTGTGGTTTTGGACTAAATGGTGGTCCTTCCTTTATAGAAAACCTTTGAAATATAAGGAACTATATAGGCAGCCATTGCCAACTTCCTTCTATAAGTGTTAGTTGTCTGGCTGTTTTTTGTACTTTTGCACTTTCTGGGTCACTAACCTCAAACAAGCACACAGCTAGTTAAATCAGAGTTCCTGCTCTGCACACTTGTTATGGGACATTGTTGAAAAAAATATTGGAACTGTTGGATCTGCATAACAGCATGGCATTCAATTTTCAGCAGACAGTCAGCAAAACAGCCTACATCTCTCTCTCATACCAGGTATCCTTCCGTAACTGTAAAGTGCAAGCCTGTCTTTGCAACTCAGCATATTACCCCAAGGCACTGATACATATTCAGTACTTTAGTATTATTAAACCGTATGCTTTGAGAGTCTGTACTCTGCCCTGCAAGTATTACTTGTCAGCAGCATTGCAGTCTGCTCAAACTGAAATAGGGTGATGGTTTACTAAGCAGCACAGTAGATGACTTAACATAGCCATATAGCCCTTAGTATTTTCAGGACTAGAGCCCCAAGTCCTGAATTTAGATGTTTGTTTAAGATACCTAATTCTCAAGTGTGACTACATCAAAGGTTGTCTATAGCTGTATGGGCAAAGAAAAATCAATACAAAGAAGCTGTGAAAGCACATGGTGGTTTTGTTGAATATCAACATGTATTCCTACCGCCAATAATTTAGATAAGACTGTGGTAATATGTTTACATATTTATTAAGGAGATAGCAGAGATAGACATTCTATATTCTACAGTGGTTTTTGCTGTATGTTAAAGCATGCCTTCCTATCCCGATACGCCAGTATGTTCACTAGAAACATCTGATTTTTAATTTGAACACAAAAACACAATTTTAATCCATTTTTTACAAAGCAATGAATTGAACATTAGCATTAAGTGCTATAATGTAAACCAGCCTTTCTCAACCAGGGTTTCAGTGAAACCCTAGAGTTTCTCCAGAGGTTGCCATGGGTTCCATGAACAATGAGTCATTTCTGCCTCTCAGAAAAGTAACTATTGATAACTATGATCATTTTAGCTATCTGTTTTTTCCACCAGCTACTTTTGTATAGGGCATTCTTCCCATTGACTACGAATGTAAGGAGTATTGTTCCTACTCACTGCCAATGTAAGGAGTTTTCTTCCCACTGACCACCAATGTAAGGAGTATTCTTTCCACTGACCACCAATGTAAGGGGCATTCTTTCCACTGACCACTAATGAAAGGAGTTTTCTTCCCACTGACCACCAATGTAAGGAGTATTCTTTCCACTGACCACCAATGTAAGGAGCATTCTTCCCACTGACCACCAATGTAAGGAGCATTCTTCCCACTGACTACCAATATAAGGAGTATTCTTTGCACTGACCACCAATATAAGGAGTATTCTTTCCACTGACCACCAAAATAAGAAGTATTCTTTCCACTGACCACCAATATAAGGAGTATTCTTTCCACTGACCACCAATATAAAGGGCATTCTTCTCACTAGACACTAATGAAGGGAGCATTCTTCCCACAGCAATGTAAGGAGCATTCTTCCCACAGCAATGTAAGGAACAATCTTTCCACTGACCACAAATGTAAAGGGGATTCTTCCCACAGTAATGTAAGGATCATTCTTCCCACAGCAATGTAAGGAACAATCTTTCCACTGACCACAAATGTAAGGGGCATTCTTCCCACAGTAATGTAAGGATCATTCTTCCCACTGACCACCAATGTAAGGAACATCCTTCCCATTGACCACCAATTTAAGGATGATTCTCCCCATTGACCACCAAGCTAATGTAGCTATAGATATAGTAATTATTAGAAGGGGTTCCCCGACACCTAAAAGTTTTTTCAAGGGTTCCTCTGTGTTAAAAAGGTTGAGAAAGGCTGATGTAAACATACTGGAGAAGAGTGATTTTTTTTAAATGTATTTATTTATTTTTGAACTTAGAAGCATGTGTTTGATACTCTTTAGCCTGCAGAATTGTAATGTTAGGAACACGGATTTTCAGAAAACAAGGTTACTGGTAAACACAGCATTTTGCAGAGAATGATAGCTTTGTGGATACAACAAAAATAAACACAAGGATTATGTCAGTTGTTTAGTTTGACTGGAGGATGTACTTAATATTTCTGTTTAGCTTTGACTGAAAGAGCCTGATTAAGAACAACTGTTGCGAGGTTTTAACGGTATCCTGCATTGGAACTTTTCTTTGGACACAGAGATCTGCATTTAGAGGCGCCTCTTCTAGCATTACATGCTGGTGAAATATAGTAATGCAGTGCTAAAATAAAATAATGGGGTCTATTCACTAAGCTGCCGAAGGCAGCCGAGTGACTAACCAACCCGATGCGAAGTGAGCCGAACACTGTGCGGCTATTCACTTCACTTCATGCTTGTACAGCTTTGAATAGCTGAATGCCGCTGAGCGGCATTTGGCTCGGCTGTTCTGCTCGGTCCCTCTGTTGTACCGAGCAGAATAGAAAAATATTTTTAAAAGTAGAAAAAAAAATAGAAAACGATTGTGCGGAGCTAGCAGTGACAGCTAGCTCCGCCCAACTGTTTTCTATTAGCCGGGCTGTTCTGCTGCCGTCAAAAAAAAACCACACTATAGGAATGCATAGCTAGATTCCTATTGGCTATTGCACTTTGCAATAGCCAATAGCAAACTAGCTATTGCACCCGCCCTCTGCTGCTGTCATTTTTTTTTTATTCTGACGGCAGCCAACGGCTCCGATGTCAGAAGAAAAAAAAAAAAGGAGCAGGTAAAGGTTTACGCTGCTCGATCGAGCAGAGTGAACCTTTCTGGGAGAAAGTGTTTCTCTCCCAGGCGGCCGGGAGCCATATTAGACTCTCAGAGCGTCCGGGAGAGTAATGACAGATGGCGTTCCTGGTTACTATGTAACCAGGAACGCCATTTGTCATTACACACTGAGAACCAGGTAACCAGGGACGCTGATCTCTCTGCAAGTGGCTGGAGCCAGCCGTAAGATGACGGCTGGCTCTGCCCAGCTGTCAGAAGCAGGGTGACGGCAGGCCAATGGCCGGCCGCTCGGCCAGCTTTGGCTTTCACCTCGGCTCAGACGAGCCGAGGCATATGCCCTCCGCTCGACTGAGCCACTTGACCAACTTCGGGAGCTGTACGGGCTATAGTGAATAGCCTGTACAGCTGCCCTTCGGTTCTACTGAACCGAAGGGATGCTTCGGCAGCTTAGTGACTAGACCCCACAGTGATATTCTATGAGGACCTCTCTGCAAAGTTAAGTAAGCAACAAAAGGAACAAGGATCGAGTTTCTATTTCCTAGAGGGGCGTGCAAGAGCGTGTTTCTACAGAAAGGGATCTGATTTCTAAGAAATCCCATTAAAATTATGAGTTATGACTTAAGAGTTATGTACCAGGAAGTTGCAGCATATGAGGCAACCACTAATGTTGTAGATAGTGGTTGTCACTGACACATCTCCATCACTCACACCATGCTTTTTTATTGTAGGAAGGAGATAAAAAGCATTACTGTGTTACCAGGTGCAAAGAGCTTTTGATCTGCCATTATAGCCCATTATGTTAGTGGAAAGTAGAACAGATTGTGTTTTCCTTTATAAAGTGCCTCCCATTGTGTGAGATGAAAATTCTAATTGCTGGAATTAAAAATAAATGGCTAGCGGATACACAAGTAAGATGGACTATATATGTTTTTTTTTACAATACAGTCATTTGAAATATTCAGTAAGGAATATCTCCACAAAGCAAGCACTGATTAAATGTCCATACAACTTGCAAAGCCATATTCAGATAAGTAACCCTTTCCATGAAAAAAAGAGCCAGGCAGACATGGAAGAAAATAATGACCTCGGGGTATGTCCTTGGCTTTTATTATCACCATCTCGTAGATATAAACTTAGAAAAAAAATAGCCCAGTGGAGGGGGTTGTGATGTGGTTAAACCAGTGTGATTTAGTCATAAGTACATTAACATTATGAGGACCAAAAGTCACACTTTTGTCGTACTTCCATTGCAAGTAATGTAGCTAAAGAAGTAAAGTGACCAGCCATTTTTTTTTAAGTATAAGTAAGTACAGAACTTTTTTTTTTTTTTAGATTTTAATAGAGTCTTAGAACCTGTTTCAGGCTGTTATTACTTGTCTGTGTTAGAGACTTACTCTCTGTAATTGACCTCATCACTAATGTAACCCAGTATTAAAATTGTATTAGAGGGCATTTGTCCCACATAGGTAAGATATCTCTTCATTTTCTGTTTAGTCTACAGGATAGAGACACAGATGGCAAAAAAGAAAAAAAAACCGTAGTGGTTGTATCCAAAATAAGAAAAAAAAGTTTGGCCTTTCAATATACTTTAGGTTTTACATACAGTGGGGTGACATGTAAACCCCTGTCAGGTTTTTACTGCTTTCTAGGGCTCAGTTGAAATGATATCCCCTTATCTCTGTCAGTTTTACATTTCAACTGTGCAATGCGGGCTTATGTAATCTCTTCTCACATCATGATTTTAGAAAATAGTACATCATGTAACTTCATTTTTTATCATTAATGTACAAGTGGAAGACTAGTGATGTAACGTTTTGCTTTGTATTTCTCTGTGCTCTAACAGGAAGCAGCGCATTCAAATCACCAGATGACTTTAAGGTTTCCCTCCCACTTCGTACCAATTATTTGTACGGCAAGATTAAAAAGACTCTTCCTGAGCTGTTTGCTTTCACAATCTGTATGTGGCTGAAGTCCAGCGCCTCGCCTGGGATTGGAACCCCATTCTCCTACGCTGTGCAGGGCCAGGCTAATGAGATCGTGCTAATCGAATGGGGAAATCACCCGATCGAACTTTTAATTAATGACAAGGTAGGTTCATTTGTGAAATTATTAATACTTGCAGACAGTTGAACATTTCAAGTGAACTAAACTGATGAAAAGCAAAGAAACCCTGGAGCATAAATTATCACAGATAATTGGATGCTAATAATGCTTTAATAATTTGTTATTAAATTGAATATGTAGTCTTTTTTTAAAATACTTTCAGATATACCTATAAAGGAGATGGGCTTTTTATGAATAATGGGTCTTAACGACTTTGTGACCACAGTATGCCTATTTATCCCTCACACAAAATGCTGAGTGTCATGAGAAAGTTAAATAATATTGCAACAGAGGACTAGGAATGCAAACCTGTGTGCTTTCCTAGTTGACAAACCCCTCTGTCAAATGGACACATTTGATATGGTCAAATAAACTGACCCATACTGACACTCCTAAATTTACAGGATTATTCACAAAAGGGTGAAGAGTTTGGAGAAGGCAGGAGAAGTGAACAATCTAGGACAACATAGCTGAGCTGAAAAGTGAGCTAAATTGGAGAATCTTTTCCAAATCAGCTATGTTGTCCTAGATTGTTCACTTCTCCTGCCTTCTCCAAACTCTTCACCCTTTTGTGAATAAACCTGTTAGTGGGGTATAAGGCAAGACCTCGGGCTCCTGCAGGGAGGGATAGTAGTGTAGCTTGGGGAAATCAGAGAATGTAGCCAGAGTGTGAGTTCAGGAACCCAGGAGTTGTCGGCAGATTGAGATAGAGAAAGGACAAGTTGGGACTCCTGTGAAAGTGTTGGGGATTAGCTGCGAAAATGTAGTTAATTTCATCTCGTGGCTTCTCCTTCAGAGGCTGGAAGTTTTAAAAGCAAGAATTCCTAGTTAGTGGGCAAGTGATCTGGACTTGGGAAACCATAAAAGATGGAATTATATTTACCTATGGACTGTTATTATGCACGTTCCTTTGCGGTATTGAGGTGTAAAAAAAAAAAGGATGTGGACTGCACTTCTTTGGACATGAGGGTAAGCCTATACCTGTGGGAATAAGGACAAGAAAGCAATTTGGTCAGGGGAAGTATGGTGGCTTGGTGATGGTGGGCTGGTCGATAGAGTGGTGGTGAGGTGGGCTCCATGGTGTGACCATGCACCCTTCAATCTGAGACCTTGGTGACTGTGGGCTAGGTGTGTAGTAGGTCCCCAACGGATCTCACCTGGAACCACTAATGCAGAGGGGCCCCTCATAACCAAGTGACTGTGTTTCTTCGTTGGAAACTATACAGTTGGTACCATTGCGGGAACTAGCTGGGCAACCCAACACTAGGGGTGCTACATGTGTATCTAAGCTTCAATAACCTCTTGTCATAAAAAGATTAACGTTTTGTCTCTACTTATAGTTTATGATTACATTTGGACATGGTGTTGGCTTCTCAACAGAGTGGCCTAAAAAGGGAAGATTGATAAAACTATTGGGTATACAGTAAGCCTTGGCCCTGTCTTTCATGGATCCTTTTATTTCATGGATCCTGTACAGGTCCAAGGCTTACTCAACTTCAGGGAACAAGTATTTCCACTGTTACCTCCCACTAATGAGCCGAAAAACATGCTGCACACAGCGGATTCCTGCTGTATCTAGTTTAAAACAATTTTGTGTAATTTAGCTATTGTACATCTTAAAGTGGTCCCTACACTACCAATAACGGTTTACTCTTAAGCTGCCCACACACCTTACAATTTATCTGCAGATTTTCTGTGGTCAGATGGAAAAGGTGCAACAGATTCCTCCATCTGTGGCATGCTGTAATGGAGTTAATCTCCTTAGTACATTTGAAATCTTGGAGAACATTTTATACATATGCTGGATTGTAGTGTTAAAAGCTCTACCCTTTTTCTGATTATGAACCATAGTTCATATAGTGATACACACGGTCCATGCAGTCAGAAGGATGTAGGGCCACGGACTGATAGAAGGGGGTCCGGCAACACGCAAAGTCAGTGGTTACCAGGGCCCCCAAGTGGTGAACTGCTAGGGCCCCATCACAGCTGGAACTGCTGTGACCCTGGTAGTTATGCCACTGTATAGAGGGCTACAAATCCCAGCAATACATTATACAGCAATGCAGAATACCATTAGCTATAAAGGACTACAAATCCCAGCAATACATTATACACCAATGCAGAAAACCATTATCTATAGAGGACTAGTGCTAGGTCCCGTACCCTGGTCCACGATACCAGGGAGCTTTGGGCCAGTTCCAGCGCACACTGGTAGCACATGGCCCAAGCCTGCTCTTCATTGATGGGCTGCTCCTAGGTATTCCTGAAAATGTCCCCACATCGCCCTGCATGAATTGCCCTTTGGTATAGGGTACAGAGCTCCCCTGACCTTTAACCCAGCTATGCGGTACAGAGCTCACCTGATCTCCCATGCCAGCTATGGGGTACAGACCTCACCTGACTTCTCATCTCAATTATGGGTACAGACCTCAACTGACCACCCATCACAGTTATAGAGTACAGAGCTCACCTGACTTCTCATCCCAGTTTGGGCTACAGAGCTCACTTTACTTCTCATCCCGGCTATGGGGTATAAAGCTCACCTGACCTCTCCCTCTATGATCCTCCTGCTACTGCCACCCATGTTAGCCTTGGGCGGCTCTCTACTTGTCACTGTGCCCACGTCTTTCTTTTCCCCCCACCGCCTATGCGTCCACTGAGCCCCTGACTCTCCCCTTGCCACTGTGCCACCTCTCTCCCCGTCCACTAGCATCTCTGTGTCCACTGACCCCCACTGGCTCTTCCACTGCCACTGTACCAACCTCTCTCCTCTCCCCCCACCGCCTCTGTGTCCACTGACCCCCACTGGCTCTTCCACTGCCACTGTACCAACCTCTCTCCTCTCCCCCCACCGCCTCTGTGTCCACTGACCCCCCTCCAGCTTTTCACCTGCCACTGTGCCCACCTCTCTCATCACCTCTGTGTACACTGAACCCCCCACCTCTCTCGCCTCACCCACCCTCCAATTGACTTATCAGGCCAGTGATTTTTAGAAATGAAGCTCACCTCTCCTCCTGCATTCCTCCTACCGCCGCTGCCAAACCTTCGGCTCTGTAATCACAAAAACTAGGGAGCTGCGAAGTCCCAGCGTGTGATGAGGCGGCTGGCTAACTTTACTGAGCCCAGTGCAGGCACTGCTTTCCCGATATGATAGTTCAGTGTGACCGGCCTGGCAGAGCGGCGGAGGCTAAATCTCTTGCCACCTCTCTGCTCCCTAGAGTCAGCCCTGTCAACACCGGGCGCCCGGGCCTCTGCCCCCTATGCCACTGCTGCCCCCTTATTATCACAATTCACCATACACCAGACGACTACAACCTACACGGGGTCAAGTGTCAACTTTCTTTCAACCAGTACAACAGTATTAATTTTATAGATGAGATTTCCTAAAATGTTCTCATCACTGTTCTCAAGCAGATGTCATGCTTGGAAATCAGTTATTGATCTTGGAGTTTCATCCTTGAAAAAAAAAAAATCTACAGAGCTGCTTGAGGGTGACATGTTTCTTTTTACAACACTAGAGTAATTAAATGAATGTAGTAGAGACAAAGGGGGTGATTTACTAACCTAAACACACGCACGCACCAGGTGCGTGTGATTTTCACACAGCAAAACGTATTTATCAACCAAAAAGTCTCTAAAAGCATATTTCCACTAATGCCATATATGGAAAAATCATGCACATGATGCATATATAATGCTGCTTCACAGTTTAGACAAAAATGGTTAGCTCATGCATTTACATTCCTGCATTCATCAACGCAAGCAACACAACATAGAGCTAATTTACCCAACATCACCTTGCAATTCATGCAAGGCTTTGCACAACACACCTGCTGGGTGTGTACACACTACAAAGGTGTTTAGATTCCACCCATAGATCATGCTGGGAGGGAACACACTACAGAGGTGTATACATGTTTGTGGTGTGTTTATAAGGTTAGTAAATCAACCCCAAAGTCTCACACTTAGCACACCTATTTTGAAGGTTTTCAGCAAGTGCTCTGAATGGTCTCAGTATACAGTATACCCAACAGTATATACTGTAGTAATAATAATAATAATAATATATAAAAATTATAAACATTTACTTTTCTTAGATAATGTTTTCTAAGAAACCTTGTGACAGTTTTTGTTGTTCCCTGTGTCCTCGCTGTCTTGGTGACCTCAAAGAAAGAGAGGGAAATCCGCTCAACCCAGACAAAAATATTTTAGTCATAAGAATAAACATAAAATATTAACACAAAACACAAACAGGAGTCCATTTGCCATGCAGGCCCCAACCACCCTGGGCATTTTTTGTGTATTGTCAGTGCTCCAGAGGTCTGCAAGATATGTGAGTGTAATCAACTAAATTATAAGGGCCTGGTAGGAAGGATTTGTAGTAAATTGTAACCAGGATGCCCAGGTGGTTCTGAATTTGTCCTTAGTGTTTTTAAGGGTCGCAGTCTAATCTTCCATCAACATATTGTTATCCTCACCTCATTCCCTAAAGACCAGACAGAAAATACAGGAGAATCTCCCCAATTGGGTCACAAACAGCAATAATACTTGGTTCCATCCCGGCTCTTCTCTATTCAAAAAAAGTTTTGCCTGGAGTTGTGCTTTAATGATAAATCATGTTTCCTTTTATTTTGTTTCATAGTATTTGGTGAGTGAAAAATCTGAAATTTGTATGGATTTAGTTTGCAGTAGACTCACATATCTTTTTTTTTTAAACTAGGGAGTTATTAACATGAAACATGACATAACATGAAATGGAATAATGTTGTTTTAGGAGATAAGGGGCCTTAGATACTAAGCTGTTTGAATATATCAAGTATCCAGGTTTTAATACTAACAAGTTGATATATTGGCTTTTTTGCCTGATCCCAGGGAAAGTTCTGTCTTTGCCTCTATCTTAGAACATTATCAGCTACAGCAGAAAGAACTAGTACAAACCACTAAAGGATTATTTTTAATTGACTATCAAAACTGTGTCCACATCAAATACCTCTTTGCGGGCTTATGTTCCATAAACCATGATAACAAATACAGAAATACTAATTAAAATGTGATGATTCATTTAGACAGATGGAAATAATCCATAACATTTGGCATAGATACACTGATATGAAAAAATGTATAATTTTCCCTTCTACAAATGATGTTTCTATCAAGGGCAACATATGCAATTTCCTCCTTTGTAAAGGGAATGTATAGTGATTTTTGTTACTTTACTTATCATGAGGAGAACACAAAATAATATTGTTCTATTTTTGAGTCTGGTATATATAAAATATTAAAATGTGTTATTTGCAAAGCTAGTCATTAGGTAAATCTCTAAAACTTAGGGGGTTATTCACAAAGCTGCCGTAGGCAACCGAGTAAATAACCGACCCGAAGTGAAGTGAGCTCAATGCTGTTTGGCTATTCACTTCAGGTTTGTATGGCTGATTTCAACCATACATCAGGTGGCTTTGGGTCGGCCGAACATGCTCAGCAGAAGTGCAGAAGGAGTTCGACTCAGCCGATACAACATCTGGATCGGCTGAGCCGAAACTCCGGCAGGCTACTCGCTGCTGTTTGGCCTATTCTCATAGATGCCAAACAGCAGTGAGTGAATAGTCGAATGCCGCTGAGAAAAACAGTCAAAAAAAGTAATTAAAAAAAATAGAAAACGGTTGGGTGGAGCTAGCAGTGACAGCTAGCTCTGCCCAACTGTTTTCTATTGGCCGAGACCAGCTGTCATTACAATGAGCACTTGTTGGAGCCGGCGGGGATATGAAAGCCGGCTCTGCCAAGCTCTCATTGTAATGACAGATGGGTGTCCCTGGTTATCTAGTAACCAGGGACACCCATCTGTCATTACACACTGAGAACCTGTTGGAGCAGCAGTGATTTTACAGCGGCTCCGTTGGGTTCTGAGTGTAATGAGGAGCCGCAGTGTAATGTCAGAATTTCACAGAACCCGGCGGAGCCGCTGTGATATCCAACGGGTTCTCAGTGTAATGATAGAACGGCGTCCCTGGTAACTAGAGACGCTGATCTCTCTGCAAGATGGCTGCTCCGCCCAGCTGTCAGATGCCAGCTTCGAATTTCACCTGGGCTCAGTCGAGCCGAAGCATATGCCTTCGGCTCGACTGAGCCCCTCGGCCAACTTCGGGAGCTGTACGGGCTATAGTGAATAGCCCGTACAGTAGCCCTGAACCGAAAGGGTCCTGGGGCCGAAGCTACCTGAAGGATCAGCCGAAGCTACGGCTAGATTCTTCGGCAGCTTTGTGAATAACCCCCCTTAGTTTTCTACAGATCTCAGTAGCACATATTAAAGTTTAGACACACAACTGACTAAGAGAAGTGACTCCAACCCCTTCCTGACTTCTCCAGTCAAATAAGGCCATTGGGAGTTTGATTAATGGGACAGAGGTAGCTTTTGCTATGCCCTCTTGAAAAATGTTACTTTGTGCGCAGAATCGAACAAACAAGAAGGCCAAAGTGCAATCTCTCTGCATACTGCAAAATTACTGCCAACTGCTATTCTAAATCAGCTATTACTAAAGTGGAGGCACTACATGGCTTCCTCATTCCATAACTGAGGTACAGTATATACAGACTCTGTGCCTTATGCTAAAGATCAAGAGTTATCAATATACTGTTGATATTGCGAAAGGAGTTTCAGAGACGGTACAGAGGTGGGCCATTTAATTAATAAAGAAAGCAAGCAGGACTCATCTAAAGTGAAGGTTAAAAAAAAGTGGGCTTTACTATGGACAAAATATAACATATGGATAATCTCCTTGAATATACAGGAAGTTTGGAATACCATTTATGTATTTATTTATTTATTTGTTTGTTTATACCTTTAATTGGCTAACTTAAGTTATCGAAGATGCAAGCTTTCAGGATGTTTTAGATCCCTTCTTCTGGTATTAACCAATGGCATACACTATACAATACTCTACTACTAATTAACATGTATAAATAGATGTAACGTCAATATATAGATTTGGCAGATGAACATTTTTTTCTTTAACATTGTAAAAATAACAATGGGACATCAGCAATGGGACAAGGAAGGCGGTAAATTTTACATTACTATATGAGGGGTGCTTTACAGTAAGCAGTAGTATTGGCCTAATTTCATAACTGCAATTTACATATACTGTATATATGTTTTTGGTTTTTTTAATCCATCTCCTTTTCAGGATATATAAGGAAACCCCTACCTCTGCCTTGTGAGAGACCAAATCGGTTATAATTTCCTGAGCACTTTTATTTTGCCTTCCTTCTGTGTAACTAGCTAGGCTGTAACTAAACTATAATCCTAGAAGGTTAGGCAGATGCTATGGGGCCTGGGAGTTTGGTAGAGGCTATCACAGGTCACATGATTTGCTTTGTGAAGTCACCCCTGGCTAGGGCATTGAGGGGAATTTACTAAGACTGGAACAGACAAAATCTGGAGCAGCTGTGCATGGCAACCAATCAGATTCTGGCTTTCATTTTCAAAACGTAACTAAACAAACTGAAAATCACAGCTGATTAGTTACTATGCACAGCTGCCCCAGATTATGTGTACTCCAGATCTACTAAATTACCCCCCCAATATACACTGCCCGGCAAAAAAAATAACCACCTGCATTCTGGGCTGTGTTATAATCTGGGGTTGCTTCAGTTGGTCAGGTCTAGGTTCAGCAACGTTATATGATCAAAAATGAGGTCAGCTGCCCACCTGAATATACTGAATGATCAGGTTTTTCCATTGATGGATTTTTTCTTTATTGATGGAAGGGGCATTTTCAAAGATGACAATGTCATCAGGCCTAAATTGTGAATGAGTGGTCCAGGGAGGATGAGACATCATTTTCATACATGGATTGGCCATACCTTAACCCCATTTAGAATCTTTGGATGTGCTGGAGAAGACTTTACCCAGTTGTCTGACTCTCCCATCATCACTACAAGAACTTGGTGAAACTAGTAAAAACTAAAAATTAATACAACTCTGGATGGAAAGAAATGTTGTGACATTGCATAAGCCTATCAAAAAGATGTCACAGCAAATGTGTGCCGTAATCAAAACTTATGGCGGTCCAACTAAATATTAGAGTGTGTGACATTTTTTTGGGCTGGGCAATGTATTTCACAACAGTGGACCTGTAATAACTAGTATTCTTTGCTAGAGAAGTGGCTTTAAATACTGTAATAAATAGGTTACACTACATGTGTTACTGTGTGTAAAGAAATATCATGTTAGAAGAATTTATTTGAACAGCACAAACGATGATCCGTGTAATTTACTTGCTATGTGGTGTTTTCCTGATTGCTTATTGCTAGGAGACCCACTGTACCATTCAGATGGTCTGCATTTTCACAGCTTGCCAGAAATGCGTACAGATCTCACAAGCTGCTGTAAATTCAGGCTTTTCAAATGTATTCCCACAGCTGGCAGCACTTGTAAACCAGTCTGAGATTTAGAAATCCACAGCTCAATAAAGAGGTAAGGTGTTAGAATTCTGTAATGAAGCAAGTAGACTGAAATCTTTTCTCTTTAAAGGAGAACTATGACATGACTGATTTCCACTCACCTCATAGTTCTAAGCCGACCTGTGACAATGAGACTGTCACAGGTCGGCTCAGTAGATCGGGAGGTGAGAGAACACATACCGGGTTCCCTCACCTCTCGATCCTGTCACGGCTCTCTGCCGTGACAGGGGGAGGGGCTGGTTGCCCTCTCCCCGCTCCGATCTGCCAGCGCTGACTGGCGGAACGGACGGGGGAGGGGGCGGGTACAGCTGGCTCTGCCTCTAGATAGGCAGAGCCAGGTGTCACTCACGCAGCTGGGCGGATCCCGTCATCTAAGTCGGGATCCGCTCCAGGTGCGGCGTCTCAGTATACCGCGAGCTGTAGCTCGCGGTATACTGAGCTTAGGGTAACGGGAGGACGTTGGGGAAAAACACTGACCCCATAGTTCTCCTTTAATGAATGATTATAGGTTTGACCTATGGTCGAAGTTGAGCTATAGGGATTGTGGACTTTAGGCCTGGAGTAGGGGGTTAGTCATCCAAGTTCAGGAGTCCTGATTAATATATTGAACCAGGGTCTAGGTGTGTCAAACCACACCACTACTTGTGATTCACCCGCCTCTTTTGTGCTGTACAATTGAATCCCAGATGTCATTACATGCCCAGCAAGGTTTTAGGTTTAAAAATTAACTTTCCCACCATTCAGGTGAACTTTAAAGCTTACTCATTTATACTCACCTTCACATTGCAACCCCTAAAGGAAGGCTTTAAAACTTTACCTCTGCCTAAAAGACTTAACCCTGTTTATATCTAAACCTAACAATATGCTAACCTGACTCCATAAAGTGGAAGTAAAAGCAAATTTTAAAAAAAAGAAGTCCCCTATAGCTTTTAGTCATATTGTGCTGGTATGCACATATCAGAACATTATGGCAGACATACCTGTCAAAGTGATCACCTCCAGCACTTTCTTTCTCTGTCAGTGGCACTTCTGACCATCTTCTTCCATTCTTCTTCTGAGTTTCGAGTATTTGGCCTCTTGATTGGGTGGACTCCAATGACATAAATGTTGTGCATGAGCACATAAATTACTTAATCTGGGCATGCCAGGTCTGAGATGCGCATGTGTGGCTCAGCGTACAGGAAAAAAAAATAGCTGACAGCTAAAGCTTTTATGACAGAGAGACGTACACAGTGTCTTTTTGCCATGTAAAGCCCAGCAATGCCCCTTTTTTTTCAGAAGCTTTACTTCTGCTTGAACTTCCCTATCACTAATTAACCCCAGTTCTGCTCAATACCCACCGCATTGTGCGTCTCTGCACTACAAGCATATAGTGCCCACCTGGAAACCATGCAGCACTGAGATCCCTGCATCAGAACTCTCTGAATTGTGGTAATCTGCACATGCATATGGTTCATAAGCCAAGGCAGCAGTATTCAGCACAGTAAAGTAATTCTTACAATATTCATTATTTTGGAGACTCAGAATACTTTGTCCATATACTGAAGTTGGCACAAAGGACAAACCGTCTGCAACCAGCAAACCAGTAATTCTAGTCGTATGCATGGAAGTCAATTATAGTCAATTATAGTCAATATAACATTGCTTTTTTTTTATCTGACTTACAATACTTTAGATGAAAAAATGAAACATTAAAAAAAATTACAGAGACAGCTACGCAGGAGATGGAGTGACAGCTTATTAACTGACTTTGATTATGTAAAGGTTGGCATGTATGTAATCTGTATGACTCCAGTCAGTGTGATTGCTTTTTAGATTTGTACCTTCATCTGTATACACAGGCAGAATATACCATATGTAATTCACTAAGCTATAACATATGTGCTATTTGCCATAATGACTGTATTTTCAGTCATTTTCAGCTCTTATTGCTTAAAATATTGGTCATTTTGGCACAAAATTTTCCTTTTTTGCTTAAGGAATTATGCCTGTTCGTATTTTACTACAGTATAAACATATGGCTAGGTAATGTAGTGAAAATCATAGGGTTTCCATCCAACTAAATCTGGTGGACTGAGATATTTGCTTTGTTTTTTAAAACATATTGGTATTTTATATCTGCCAGGGCCTCCTCTTTGTGCATTTTTTCGTTCATTTTGTTTGTTTTGGAAGTTCAGAAAATAAATGCACAGGTTTAAAAACCCTCTATTTAATTTTTAAATAACATCACCATGCTTTGTACCAGAAACATAATTTGATTGTCATTATAAAATGGCTATTTGGTTATGCCAACAGTACAGTTATAGGGAGGGGGAGGGGATGCTGAACAAGATATAACATCTCTTTGAAATGTTGAGGGGTATGTACTAATCATAATGTAGTTGTCATATAAATACAACTAGCAGTTTTTTCTGGACTTTGGGATTACACCTGATTCAAGGAATAAACATGCTGTTGCCAATACATGACAAAGGAATTCCTAAAGCACTGTGGGTTGGCTTAGGTGACAGTACAGCAGACAATAGATTAAGGTTCCATTAGTCTGATTAAAATCACGCTTTGAAAAAGCTGAGAATGATACTGCTTCAAATATGAAAAGGAGACTAGAGCTTCACCTACTGGCTGGAGACTATATAATATTAACATGCACTATGAGCCATAGTAGGATGAAAATATAAATACCTAAAATGTAATGTGGCCACGGGTCCTCTTTTGTGCTTAAAAAAAAGCAACATTAATGTTCAAGATGTAGTAATATAGTCATATGGAAAATATTACTGATCTGACTACAGTAAACTGAAAGCTGGTACCTTGCTATGAGTTATTACATTTTGCAAATTATTATTGATTGCGCTGCCTTACTGATAAGGGCCTGTTCACACCAGATATGTTGGGCATGCTGTCCTAAGGCATAGACAGGGCAATTTGCCTTGTTTACTATTAAGTCAGTTCACACCACTTGCAGTTGTTTTCACCACAGCGTTTTTTTTAAGTGCCACTTTGTTTGAAGAAAAAAACAAGTTTGAAAAAAAAATGAACACTGAAATCAAATTTCCCACTTCCCTAACAGTGCACACCAGCAGCCATGCGATAGTGAACGCTGTTGGTGGACCCTAATTCCATATGTTTTGTAGTAGGCTATGGCTTAAACATTTATAATTATCAAAAGCACAAGTATATTAACTGGAGAAAAAGTAAACTGGGTGTATGGTCCATAGTAACCACTTAGATCCAAGAAAACCTGTGTTAGAAACTGAATACAAGCACCTGACTGGTTGCTGTGTATAATATCTCAATTTCCCTTTACACCAATTTTCATGCTTGAAATTACTTCTCCCAGGGGAAATTTGCTGTGAATGGAACAAAGTCATCTATGTGGATACTTCAATGATTTTTCTTTCCCTGTTTGTGTGCAGGTGGCCCAGCTACCGTTCTCTATTGGGGATGGAAAATGGCATCATATTTGCATCACATGGACAACCAGAGATGGAATGTGGGAAGCATATCTGGATGGAGTGAAACTTGGCACAGGGGAAAACCTAGCCCCTTGGCACCCAATTAAACCAAATGGAATTCTTATCCTAGGCCAGGAGCAGGTGGGTACAAAGTATAATTACCCTCTACGTTACAACTCTCCATAGAAATCCTATTGTAAATAAGTGAATGTGAAAAAAAACAGTCACACTATTTTCAGTATGGTGTTCCAATGTTTTAGTTTTTTTTTCAATTTCTTCTGAATAGTTTCTATTGTTTTTAACTGATTGTGTCAATGAAAAAAAAAACCCCTTCGGTCATTACTTTGATGTAAAGAGTATGTGAAATGAAGTGCATCAAGAGGAACACCTACAGTAACAGCATCTATTGTGGCCCTTATGAGGTCTAAAGTACCATAGGGCATTGTTTAGAATCACCATAGTGGGAACATTTGATACATATTCCATGTATAAGCAGATCAACAGGAGTCAGAACCATGAGTATATTTATTACTGAGCTATGAACATAATAATTTGGTATGCCAACACTGCTTTACCCCAAGGAACCATGCCTGCTAGATGGCCCATTGACTTTTGTTCCAACCCTCGGCTTATAATGATGTGTTTGGAATTTAGAAAAATTTGTTTTGGTATGCTTTTCATTAGAGTTTTATATTTTGCCATATAAGCTATTTCGGCCTCGATTGTTCACTAATCCTGCCTTCTCAAAACTCTTCACCCTTTTGTGAATAACCCTGAAAATGTTTTCACCCACTCTGGGGCCATGCACCTTGGGCCCTCATGCTAGCAGAATAGTGCAACAGTTTGCCTTAATCTTCTAGACATCAATACCATCAAAATGAATAACCTTATTTAACTATACACAAGAATGCATTATTGGTGATGAAAAACATGATGTGTTAGTGGATGTGTCAACTACCGTATGTCAATCTAGGCCATGAATTATGTTGGCTATGCAGGAATCCAGATCTGGTCAGACCCCTTTATTACGTTTTTACAGACTGCTCTAACAAAAGAGACGTAGCGGGAGCTGACCCTACTAGGCTAATTATTTCTCTACATCATAACTAAAAATGTTGTGGCTGTCTGTAGGCTCTGTGCATCCTCCCCTACATAACTTCTCTATTATAGTTTGCAAAGTACATTGTTTGTTGCAAATTGATGCCACAGAATATACAAATATTGCTTGTTTTATTTTTCTTCTTAAGGATACTGTTGGAGGAAGATTTGATGCTACACAAGCCTTTGTTGGAGAATTGAGCCAGTTCAATATCTGGGACCGTGTCCTAAAAACCGAAGACATAGTTAACATAGCCAACTGCTCAACCAACATGCCTGGCAACATCATCCCATGGGCCGACAACAATGTCGATGTTTTTGGAGGAGCAACAAAACTACCCTTGGAGCCATGCGAAGAGCGTTTGATAGATTTATAGCCAAAACACAGTACACTTAAGTGCCCACCTTTTTGGAGACAATCTCTAAGGAGGTTACTTATCCCACAATGCACTTATTTGCTCAGATGATTTTTTTAAAACCCATGAAAAACAGTTAGTTGAAGCTAAAGTGGATCTTATTGCTAAAAAAAAGTAACATGAGATTGTGCTATCAGTGCTTACATCCAGAGGGTAACTGGAGCCTTGTCATTTAAAAATCACATGCGGCCTTCAAAAGCCATTACAATTGTTCTAGAGCTAGAAATATTTCTTTACTGATTACTACTTTATGTAGCTACAGCGTGTTAAAGGATCATTAAACATATATGTTTATTTTAATAATGATATAATTTTCATAAACTGGTTAATGGTAAAGACATTTTAATGTAATTTGTGGATTTATATATTCATTTTTTTCCAAACACATACTGACTTCCCATCCTATAGAGGGAATGTAGCACAAAGTATGTAGGTCACAAATGACACACCCCAGCCAAAACCCTAGTTACACTGAGCACAAAGAATTAGTACCCCAAAACATGATAGATCAAGCCTGCAAGGGCTTTTTTTTTTACTTCTATTTTTCCTTTATAGTGGCTTTTCAAAATAACAAATCTAGTAATTTAGATGTTTGATATAAGGGTTAGTGAACTATAACACCTTTCATATCCAAAATGTACTATGAGATATCCACATTTCTGTATGGGTGTGAGTATTTTATACATAGAGGTGTGAAATAAATTAGCTCTTTTACATAAAAATGTTTTTACTATACTGTAAGTTTATTGGTCCTTTAAGTCCAGATTTCATATTACGGGTTCATTAAATATTTTTTTTTATAACTGTGATTGAGCTTATACCTTTATAGATAGCCTATTTATAGATAGGTCTATTTATAAAAAAAACATAATGTAAAATATATATAACAGGTGACTTAATATTGGAAAAGAGTTACATTTTGTAACTCCAGTAACCAGTAAAGATGTGTTAACCTTAAAGGAGAACTATGGAGTCAGGGCTTTTTCCCATAATTCTCCTTAGGGTAACGGGAGGATACAAACTGGCATCCTCCCGTTACCCTAAGCTCAGTATACCGCAAGCTACAGCTCGGGGTATACTGAGACGCCGCAGCCGGAGCGGATCCCGACATCGATGTCGAGATCCGCCCAGCTGCGTGAGTGACAGCTGGCTCTGCCTATCTAGAGGCAGAGCCAGCTGTACCCGCCCCCTCCCCTGTCCGTTCCACCAGTCAGCGCTGGCGGATCGGAGCAGGGATAGGGGAATCCAGCCCCTCCCCTGTCACGGCAGAGAGCCGTGACAGGATCGAGAGTTGAGCGAACGCCGGTATCTGTTCGCTCACCTCCCGATCTACTGAGCCGACCTGTGACAGTCTCATTGTCACAGGTCGGCTAGAACTATGAGGTGAGTGGAAATCACTCACCTCATAGTTCTCCTTTAAATTGAACTCCAGGCAAACAGTTAACTACACAGCAAATTAGTATCAAATTTGAAATAGTTTGAAAGAAAGAGTCTTGCTTATAATAGTGGAAAAAGTATGATAGAAATAAATAGTTATTTTTGTTATACCGTTGAGCAATCTACATACAGTTGAGCAATCTTTGTGAAGTACAGCTGTGTTAAAATGCTTAACAATTAGCACCAATACATAATGAATATACTGTATTTAGTGGTCAGATTTGGTCTGTACATGGTTACTGAGGCTAAGCAACATTCCCCAACTCACAACAGCTTATCAATACTATCAGACACAACAGTCCTTCTGGCCATTGCCAGAACTGCAAGACTGCCATTTTAGGTCTGCCCACCTTAATCATCTCCCTAAAGTTAAGCAGTATTACTGCTGTGGATTTTATTCCATTCCGTTCAACAACAATACTTTTGTTCTTATAGGAAAAATTCTTATTTACTATAGATATTCTTCAATGTCCTGCTGGTGGTAATATGGCTTTCACAGTCTCCTTGATTCACATGCCTACCACCTGGTGGGTTGCTGCTTTTCTTAGGCTGGCTCGCCTCTGGATATATTCACTGTAGCATGTTTTTACCCGTTTATGATCTGTAGTACGATCAGTGCGAATCATTTTGTTATTTAAATGTTAAAAAGATATAGATATATATTTCTTAACCTTTAAACACTCTAAATCATGTAAATAAATTATTTGCCGATGGATGGTTAACAGATTTCTAAAATTTTTATGAAAACTCTGTCTGTCAGTGCTGCTATTTAATATTATATATGAAATAAATGAATACATCTAAAAATAATGATTAATATAACATGGCTAATTCCCTTAAAGGAATTCTCCATTGGGCTGATGCTTTCCTACCTATCTGAGTTATCTCTTGAAAACCTTTGTGGTGTAATCTGCACTGCATCATGCTGTTTTTTGTAGGCTGTTGCCTATCAGTAGGGATAGACAATCAAGAAATGGATGTAGAAAACCTGCAACAGCAGTGTGTTTTTCAAAAGGTGACTTGTATGTCAATAGTTGTTTTAGCTGAAGGAACAATAACTGCTCGGCGGGCATCCCTGTATTAGATTACATTGATCAGTCTAAATAATATATTAAGATAATGACTGGTCAATAGGTAATATAAAATAGGACTAATTGATAGTTAATGTAGGGTTGCTAATAGGTGCACATCTGCATTAACCCATAGACTCAAATTAGATAATATCTTAGAACAGGGTCTCTCAAAGTGAGTCTAGTGCATATCCACACTGCAAGTGGTTCACAAACCTCATAATATATTTGCTGGACAGTCTTGTAGGACAATGTGCTTATTCTACTGTTAGCTACCAGTAAAAGGCACTAGATCAGCCTTTCTCAACCTAACAAAGAGGAATCCTTGAAATAACCTTCAGGTCTCAAGGAACCCGTGCTAATAAACTATATTGGGTAATAATAATGCAATTATAAATGCCATAGTAATGATGATAACAATAACGGTTAGAAAAGAAATGCAGATGATAAAATTGTAGTGTTCCCTCACATTGGTGGTCAATAAAGTGTCCCATTCATTAGTTGTCAGTGGAGATGCCCCCCTTATATTGGTTAAACTGAGACTGGGCTCATTAACACTGCTGCTTAGTGAAAAGAATTCCCCTTACAACTAGTTAAAAAGATCATGGTGTCATCAGTTTCTTATGCGAGAGGCAGAAATTTCTAATTGCTCAAGAAACCCCTAGCAAACCTCCTGGGTTCCACTATAGGGAGCAAATGATTTAACAATCGGATGTGTGCAAGTCTATGGGTTGCCTTGTTCGTTTGGACAGTGAATCTCTCAGAGAGGTACCCACAAATAGACAGGAAGCAGAGTGCCTTTTAGGGTTTTTGGGGAGTTTCTGTTCAGAACTAAATAGCAACAGCCAGTGAAAATAAGACAGAGTTGTAAAAGGTGGAAGGTATACATAGTAACATTAACAATATTGATGTTACTCGGGTAGCACTGGAGAGGTCAGAATGGGCAAAGCTTGCAAAACAGTCCTCAGATCACAGTATATATACTATCAAATCAATTCTAATTGAAGTTTTTATGACTTTTGGGTATGGTTAATGCACATTTGCACTTGTCCTGTATTTTAGTCTGTATCCAATCTAAGATACAGCCATAAGAAGCATAGGTCTAGGTAACTTTAGCTCTTATTCCCCAGTCCAGTCATAGTAGCTTTAGAATAGTTACTTTTTATAAGCTCTTATTACAGTAATGTAACTTCAATCCAGCAACACTAAATAAAAAAATTGATGAGTTCCTATTACTGTACAGATAAAATAATTTTTATTGTTTTATCATATCCATTGCTTGCAGTATTCAGTCACGAGATCGTTAAAACAACAATTGCATTACGCTTTGTGCTATCAGAGCTGTTTGTAAGAATGTGTAACTATTTGCAATTAGAAATTGTAATGTTTCAGAATGGATTTAAGGAATTGTTACAATCACCAACCAGCATGAGAAAAATACAAAAACAAATCAATATCAGCTATCCAATGTAAACTATCACACTGCTAAATGGTAGTCCTGTTTTATTACATGTGTGGAGTACTCCTAAGGATTGTGTTCAAACCTGTAAACAAACTCTTTAGGTTGGGTGGATGAAAATAACCTTATTTTTATGTATGTATCAAAGTGGTATAAGTATGTTGTCTTTTGTGAGGCACAATTCTAGTGCTGTCTGCCACTGACTGGCCATATACATGCACTAATGCCGACCAATTCACCGATCGTTTGAAAATTGCCATATGTTGCTTAGTTCAAATTCAATGAGAAAATTAATATTCAATAAGACAGGATAAAGGCAATGACAGTATGAAATATA
Organism: Nanorana parkeri; assembly: GCF_000935625.1. Taxonomy (NCBI): domain Eukaryota; kingdom Metazoa; phylum Chordata; class Amphibia; order Anura; family Dicroglossidae; genus Nanorana; species Nanorana parkeri. Next base: position 4,056,671 of record NW_017306271.1, on the reverse strand, counting down.
CAGTAACCCATAAATCAGAGCCAACAATAAGAAATTGCCCCTTCACAAAGCTGAGTTGAAATCTAATTAGTTGCTCTTGGCTAATGCACATCATCAGTGCTCTTCACATTGCCCTATTTAGGGTTTGTGCATATGGGCATTAGTGATGTGCTTCTAACTGGGGTTTGTAAAGAATGTTTGAAGTTATGAAATGCATTTTTTATTGGAACATTTAAAGCTTCTGTTCCATTTAGTGTGGCATTTGTCATGTAACACATTGCTTTACATCTATTCCTCCATGTAAAAGCACTTAAAACACATGATAAAACCATCTCAAATTAATCTTGAACATATTACAAATGCATCTTAAATGCAAGGTATTTTCCCTGAAAGCATGCTGCCTTTTGACCTGCATCTGACCCCGACACACATGTATTCTAACCCTAAGCCTGTGGTTGGTCTCATGTATGCTAAAATGGTCTTGTTTCCCTTACCAATTTATTAGGTTCCCTACGTCAACATCACAGGTTGTACTAAAAATATTAAGGGAATATGATGTTTTCTTGCCATGGTCAACACAAGCAGATGTTCTTTAGACACTTTCCAAAATAAATCCCATTTGTTACCTTGGACAAAAAGAACAGACTTTTTTAAAACCCAACAAACCTCTGTGAAAATTGGAATCTCTATAGGCCGTGCCCCATAAATGAATGTGTCTGCATTGGGTATGGTAAGCCAGTCGGGTTCTGTTTTTTTAGTGCAGATGTAAAAATGCGAACGGATATTATGAGCATCATATACTATTCTTTCAGACCCGTTTCACACAAAAGGCCAGCTATCTGAAAAAATCTAAAGGCTTCATAGCTAGGAAGACCAACTTGAGATTTCATCTTTGAGTATTCTGGTATTTTAGATCTTTCTGTTATAGTTGTCTACAGTTTTATTGTCTGCTTTTGTTAAAAACAAGATGGCAGTTTACGGGGTGTAGCAAGTTGCATTTAATTTTGACTTTGCTTTGTGCCTGAAAAGAGTCTGAAAGGGGAGTATATTTCTCATATTTATTTTCTACTCTGCACTAGCAATATGAAAGTTGAGAACTGACTGGTTTGTCAGTTTAGATGTCTAGAACTGTGCCTCTTTCAATTCAAATTAGGTTAATTCTTCTGACAATTCTTTTTATCTTTTTACCATCTGAACTGTGTTTCTGTGGTTTATGCATTGATATTTTTGCAGTAAAAGGCCCATAATGAGCCAGTGCCAAATTCACATGATGCTTTCTGCCTATAAATATGTACATGCTAAAGTTTCCATGAATAATAGCAGCGTGGTTAATCATTCTGGGGTCATTATGTAACAGATTGATATTTCAATGTGCTAGACCAGGTCTGGGCAACCTGTGTTAGATCAGCTGTTAAATTACAGTATTGATTTCAGCAGGAATTACTGTGATTTAGCATCTGACATCCCACAGGTTACCCTTGCCCATTATTGTGGACGTTAGAGTCATGGTGGACAATATGGTACAAGTAATACTAATAAGCTACAAGCATTAACAGTCAAACATTTGCTAGCTTTGCTAAATATAGATGCATGAAGAGCTATGTACAATTCTGGGTTTTGTATGTGCCTGTGGGCCCTGGCTGCTTTTGCTTATGGGTCCCTCACCATATCTCCTCCATTTTACTCCTCCCACAATACTCTGTGAATATTTAAGCAGGTGTCAGATCGTTGTTGTGTAAATAGTTAATGACTTGGGATTCTGCTACATTTATTAAGGCACCAGCCATATGTGGAAATATGCAGGCCATGCAGACATATATCTGCATGGAAAACAGAAAACAGGGTCCCATCAACTTTGATAGCCATGCCATTGTTTGCTGGAACAAAAGATGATGTATTTTGCACCATGCCATTAAATAAGCCATTGATTTATATGACTCCGTGTTACAGTAATGTGTTTTTATTTTTCTCTTTACAAAATTGACAGATCATGCTGAAAGGTGAAGGAGTAAAGTTGTGGAAGGCAACTTTTAGCTGTCCACATTTATCGTAATATAATACTAGCTTATTTTCTACTATCAATTAAGCTAAGCTTTCAGTGAATCATGGGTGTTTGAAAGAGGACCTCAATTCGGGGAGCTGTGCCCAAAAAGGGAAGCAGAGAAGAAACTGGTCACCAGTTTTGCCAGTGGACTCCCTGCAGAGATTGTTTACCCCATTACTGACTTACCATGCCTTGATCCACACTCTGTGGTGATGGCAATTGTGATAAAGGAATAGAGCTTTGCTTCTTCATATCAGAACCACCCTCTTGAAGCATAAGGAGAGGTGTAGGAAGCACAGATCGCGATAATGAAAGAAGCAGAAGCAGGGATCTCCCATGCAATGCAGATTCCTCTTTAGCAAGCAGCACAGTAGTGACATCAGCGAATCTCACTCCAAATCTTCTGAGACAAGCAATCATAGGCACAGTGTCTCTCAGACCTCAAATATCTAGTTATGAGGTTTCAGAGCAGAAGTGCCTAGGCACACTTACATCCCAGGAAGTGTACTGCTATTTTTCCAGAGGAATTTAGGACAGGCAGATTTTCAGAGTACTGCTTAGGTACAATTAACATTTCTAGATGTTCTATAAATGCTTTAATATAGCAAATCACTATTTGAATTTAGGTCCACTTCAATTCATTATAGTTGGACTGCTGAAAGTTGCCCACTTGTAATATGAATAGAAGAACATGGAATACAGAAATATGTCAGCATAGATGACCAAGTCAGAATGTGATTTGTAACAAATTGGACATACTGGACCAAACTGATGTCCATGAAAATTTAAATCTGCTAATAGTAATGAATATGCTAATGCTGGAATTTGTATGACCTTTGCCAGACTGTGTTTTATAGAGAGTCAGTGAATACAAATTTTCCAGGATCCGCATTGATCCATCAAATTAATGGCAAATCACAAACAGATTCTCTAAACTCTAGTAGCAGTTACAAACAAAATATTGAAACTGTTCTAGAACACTTGCTTTATTTTTAACATATATGTAAGTCACAGTGATCTACAACAGAGGTTATTTGCGTCTGTAAATTTAGATTTGATTTTATAACTAATAATCCATCTTCATATGTTTTAATTACAAATGCACAGTGTAAACATTGTGTTTTAATTGTGAGCTGCTAATTATACTGCAATATTTGCTCTCTTCCATGATGCCTTAGTACATAATATCACACTGAAAAAGTGATTAGTAGTTGTAATTCACAGATTGTATTATTTCTCTCTAAGCTCTCCGTGTGTCCTTATTCAACTGAGAGTTTAATGCGATTTATATATTCTCTTGACTGACCTGCATGCACATTCCATTAAATATTTATGCTCATACATATGTAAACCTCCAGTCATCTTCGTGCTTGGGGATATTTGCTGGCTGTGTCAGTTCAGACAGCAGCAGGGAAGACTCACCTACTTTAGATGAGTCCTTGAATTCTTCTTCAGTGTACACAACTTTTACACCATAGGAAGAATAAGAATTACAAGCCTGAAGAACCCATTCAATAACTTTTAGCTTTTAAAATTGCTACAAAACTTACTGCATACCTTCAGTCAACATACCATTTCTCCAACAGCAGGGTAGGTACATGTGCAGATATTATGATCTTAGCCCAGGTGTGTCACAATTGGTCTTCTTCAAAACATTGTATCTGAGAATATATCAACTAGGAAAAAAGCTTATAGTCCAAAATACAATAGAAGCCTTAGTTTATAGTCTGTTTCTGCAAAAACTCTGCTCTCAGTCCACATGATATAGTAGATTGGATTGGCACAGTCATTAGTTCTGATGTTTAAAAGTAATCCTGTTACAAACAAAAGCTATTCAAACTGAGCACATGATGAAACGTCGTAGCAGTGATCAGGTCAAACTGTCACTGACCAAAAAATTCAAACAAACAGCACCTGTAAAAGAAGAGGCTTTATATGTACAAAACCATATCGAAGTGGCCCTCACTTTTTGAGATATTTAGGTAGAAATAATAGCTATCAATCAATGTGCAAATAACTTTCATTTATGCTTGATTGCAGTAAACAACAACACATGAAAACACATACATTTAAAAAACATACTAAAACACCTGTCCCCCCAACACGATCCACACATTTTATGTAATAAGTTCCACATAAGTTAGTACTTAGATTCATAGTTTCTCAGTTCTCATTGTGTCCCGGTAACATGATTGCACATATATAATTATGGAGGTCTTCTCTATTGTCATAAACTGCAGAAGACCCACTATTTATTTATTTTTTTACTTATTTCCCTCTTAGGATGTACCACTTCCTTATATTATTGCACACATCAATTCAGTGGTGAGTCAGCCATTAATCCAGGTGTTTTCTAACTTATTTCTGAAAATCAATGCCATAATCCAGCTGTGTGACTCAAATGTTTATCCGTGTGTTCCCTTATATCAGCAAACAAAGGTCCATGCCCTTAGCTACCATGTGAAACACATCATGGATACGTGTGGTTGGCTATGGGTCCCTGACATGGCACCAAGTGATCCCAGCACACAATCATTTTGCATCCTAATATGCTTGATAAGCCTGTAGCGATAACTCCCTGGAGGGAGCCGCTGTTTGCCCGGTCCACATCTAGTCGGTCTAGGGGTTAATCTCCAGCTGCGCCCCATTAGTACTAACCGCCCTCCTCTGGTGTCCATAAATTGATGTCCACTTCAGTAGTAGAATGCTAAACAGTTTATTGAACATCTTCTTTGGGAGAGAGGGTATAGGGTTTCTTGGTGTCTAGGGGTAACCATCAGAAGCTCCAGACTCACCAGAACAGGACCCAGCCCTAATCCAAGGCGAGAGAGCACATGGCAGCTCCCACCAATATATGTAGTCTATCCCAGCAGGCACCACTGGCTGAAAGAAGCCCATTGATTGGCTGCTGTACTGTACATACATTACAGTGTCTTCTATTGGCTGTTCCACAATATGACAGAGTCTCACTCCGCCCAGGGGGGTACGGGCAAGGTTAGACACCTGGGATTAACCATATAATCGCCACTACAAATCCAGCCAGGCTGTCTACAGCCCTGGCTATCACTAAATGCCTAGTAGTCACATCACAGAAGGTGATGGGCTCTACAAGTGATTGTACATTATGGAAACTTGTTGAATCTGACTTGTGGACCATCTGGAAGGACGGATAAGTGCCTATACTCCTTATCTATATAATCATGCCTTGGCTGGATTTAGACTATGGAACAGCATGTTGCACAAGTGTGGATATAAATACACTATTGATGATATGCTGAGCTCTGTTACCCATTTAGTGGAATATCTTGATACATGCTACATTGATTTGTTGAATGATCAAACAGAGCTGTATGTACAAATGCTTGGTCACTGATTATCAGCAGGCATTGGCCATGAACATTGGCCTGCGGGAATGGAGCTATAAATGTATCAATACAACTGATAACACGCTGAGCTCCATTATCAATATGTTTGGAGAATTTCGATGTATGCATGCTGTAGCGATTTTTACTGAATATCCAAGAGGATTTGTGTGTGTGAGCATTTGAATACTGTTTACCAATTAAGTATATCTGTGTATGGATATGGATATGGGCTTCAGGATATGTGTGCAATAATATAAGGAAGTGGTACAGCCTAAGAGGGAAATAAATGAATGGTGGTTCTTCTTCAGATTGGGACAATATATAAGATCTCTATAATAATATATGTGCATTCATGTTACCAAGACACAAATAGAACTGAGAAGCTATGAATCAAAGTACTAATTTATGCAGGACTTATATAAAATGCGTGTTGGGGGGACATGTGTTTTAGTATGTCTTTTAAATGTATGTGTTGTTGGTGTGTTGGTGTTTACTGCAATCACACAGAAATGAAAGGTTTTTGCACATTGCTATTATTTCTGCCTAAATATCTCAAAAATTGGGGGTTACTTTAGTATTTTTTGTAATTATGGAGTGTTAAGCAAAAAAATAGGAGCTATAAAAAAAATTAAAATCGGAAAATTGCAAAAGAATGGATAGTCATATGTGGAGTGTCCTCTATTTTCGATGCGCTTTATACTTACCTGGTCCGCCATCTGTTTGTGGAATGTTCACTGTGCTGCAGAGTTATGCCACATGGAGAATCTTCACATCCAACACGTTTCTGGAAGTGCTGGATCCCTGCTTTCCCTGCCACGCTTTGTGGTTCCTCATGTCGCCTTTTATGTCACTGCTATATAGGACACTTTGGAGGATTCCAAAAAAAGGGTGCCAAACCAGGTAGGTAAAAGTCGTTTCCTTTACAGGTTATTATTTATTATTTATTTATTACAGGTATTTATATAGTGCAGACAATTTACACAGCGCTTTACATGTTGCACATTCACATCAGTCCCTACCCCCAAGGAGGCTATAATCTAAGGTCCCTATCTCAAATGTATACATACAAGGGCCAATTTAGACAGGAGCCAATTAACCTTCCAGCATGTCTTTGGAGTGTGAGAGGAGACCGCAGTACCCAGAGGAAACCCAGGCAAGCATAGGGAGAAGATGCAAATACCTTGCAGATAGTGATCTGGTCAGGATTCGAACCAGGGACCGCAAGTGCTGTTGATGGGGACCTTTTTGTGTCAGCGACAGGATCTCTTTAAACATAGGTTGAAACCACATGCCAAAGTAAGCAGTAAATCCAGAGATAAAGGCAGCTAAAGTTGCATAAAAATCTTGACTTGTTTTGTAATAGTGTGTTTCTTTTCCCTCTTTACCTGGCTTGCTGATTACATATTGGCTTTTTTAATTAATGAAAAAGATAAGAGAAATAACATAAGTATTCAAGTACTTTACATCAATCTGAAATGATGTTTCAAGAATATGACTAAACTAAATAGCTGAAAGTTGAAATTGAACAGTTGGTGTGCAGTGTTGCACACGTTCTGAAGAAGGGGGCGTGACCCCGGAAACGCGTCAACGACGCCACATTCCAGTGGCACACAGGCTGATTGCAGTCCTGAAACCGATGTATCCTCGAAACCACCTATACATGCTTTGTTTGACCTACCATTGTGAGTACCTTTGCGCTCTAACTTTGTGTTTTTTTAAATAAAAAATCATCTGCACTAGGATGGGCACCCTTCTTTTTCTTTTGTCTTACAGTTTTACAGTTCCCCTGGCTGAAGTGGGGCAGCACCCCTAGCAATCCTGCACACATACCACTCAGCATCAGGATCTGTTCACAGCGCTTTGGCTTCAATTTATTTGTGAAGTGTTGCACATGTTTGATCTTTGTGTAGAGGCCTATTACACACACATTATTTAAGAGCATTAATTTATGTTTGTACATCTACTGAGCGCAAAGTGCAGTAACTCATACCGACATATATTAGCGTCCTCCTGTGACCCAAAGCTCAGTATATCGGGGGCTATTGCCTGCGATATATTGTGAGCGCCGCAGCCGGGATGGATCCCAACATTATTGCCGAGATCCACCCAGCTGCGTGAGTGACAGCTGGCTCTGCCTCTCTAGAGGCAGAGCTAGCTGTGCCCGCCCCCTCCCCCGTTCGTTCCTCCAGTCAGCGCTGGATTAATTTGTGTTTCTCATATCTACACGGAGCTTGTCTTTAAAAATCACATAATTATTAACCCATTATTAAAAATTGTAAAACATTTTTAATTGAGGGACCTTGTTAAGTGAATAAATTCTTACTTGACACCCGCAATGATGTAAAAAGTGTATTACATTCATTATGTTTACTACTACATATTTATATAACAGTGTGCATTATTTATGCATTTTGTATTTGACATTGTTTTGGTGTCTAGTAAGAATGTATGCACCTAAAGGGGTTCAATACTGGAGATGTTTTCAATTGTTTTATCATTGGGTATATTTGTGGTTTTATCATATCAGGTTAAATTTTTCGTGACCCTAAGCTATAATAAATCTTATTGAACCCCAATTGTTGTTTGTAATGAATGAACGGATCCAGAGGGTAGTAATAAATGGTTAATTTTTAAATTGGGTAAAAGTTGTGAGCAGGTTTCCCCAGGGATCAGTCTTGGGACTGATCCTGTTTATCTTATTCATAAACGACACAGAGATTGGTATAAATAGTTCAATCTCGGTTTTTGTGGATGATACCAAACTGTGATGGTGCATTAAAGTCTGAAAAAGACATAAACTCGCTGCGACAGGACCTAGATAAAATTGAGGAGTGGGCTGCAAGATGGCAGATGCAATTTAATATTGAAAAATGTAAGGTTATGCACATTGGAGCAAAGAACATGTCATAGATCACAGATTTGGCAATAACATGCAGTGCTAAGCAGCGGCCAGCAAAGCAAACAGGATACTATCCTGCATTAAAAGAGGAATTTTGGCAAGGGATAAAAACATACTATTACCACCTTATAAATCACTGGTTTGGCCTCACCTTGAATATGCGGTTCAGTTTTGGTCACCAACTCTCAGGAAAGATGTTCTCAAACTTGAGAGAGTTCAAGGAAGGGCTACAAAATTATTAAAGGGGATGGAAGGCCTGAGCTTTGAAGAACGTCTCTAGAAATTAAATTTATTCTCCTTAGAAAAGAGGCGCTTGAGGGGGGGACTGCAATTTTCAAAATCATTAGTGGAGACAACAATATTCAGAATAGGATGTTTACACCAAGAACTATGCTAATGATACGAGGACACAGCAAGAGATTAGAAGAGAGGAGGTTTAATCTCAAACTTCACAAGGGTTTTTTTTTTACTGTGCGAGTATTAAAAATGTGGAATTCCCTTCCACAGTCAGTAGTATCTGCTGATAGCATTGATAAATTCAAGAAACATTTAGATGAGTTTCTTAAGTCCTTAAATATACAAGGATATGGCAACTACTAGAGCAGCCAAGCATATGCATACATACACACATATACATAGGTTGAAGTAGATGGACCTGTGTCTTTATTCAACCTTACCTACTATGGTACTATGTTACTATGTTAATAGGTAGACTCATCTGTAGTAATACTTTTTTGCTTAATGAGTATTCTGCCTTTTTCAATTTGTATGTGTTCTTATAGTAAAATATATAGACAATTATATTTAAGAAACTTAATTCGGGGTCAATTGTTATTACAAAAAGTCTGTAAAATAAGGATGCCAAAGTTCTTTAGGTCACATATAACACATTAAATAAGTTTGTTTGTGATTGTCCTAGAACTCTCCATGAACTGGAACTTTCTTTTCCAATACCGCTGCAATAACCAGCTTGCCTTGTGGCAGAGAGCCATCAATCAATCACGCAGATAGCTACTGCATAAACTGGCATGTGAGTGACAGTATCGTGTAGCAGAAGTATTTAGAAGAGCTGTATCCTTGGGGAGAAGTTTTCATTTCAATCAAGTGGATGCTGTTGGAAAGCTGTGGATGGAAATGTAATAGAGAAAAGGTATCCATTCCCCTATCCTCATCCTGCTAGAAGAAGTGCAATTACAAGCAGATCAAAGAGCAGACAGATTCCATTGACTGCTATGATTTACAGTATATACTAGAAAGCAATAGCACTGTTAGAGACTCCCTACAGGAAAAAACTTCTGTCTGCTAAAAGAAAAGATCAGACAGGTAAACAATGGTCAGGTGCTTAAAAAAGTTGTTTTATGACAAGTGTCTCTTTAAATGCAAATATCATCTTATAACGTGTGTTTTCAAACAATACAAAATATAAGAACTATTTTAAATATACATTATGTGTTGGAAAACAAATCAAGATGCCAGTCCATATTAAATGGATTAGACAACAATAAAACCATTTGTTATTGGTATCCGCAGGCTAATATCCAATCATATGCATTGCAGAGCATAAGGTGTTTTATGTTTTATCACTATAAAATTTGCCATCCATTTGCTAATATATTGCTCATGTGTGATAGATAATATCTGGTTCAGTGAGGTTTATCTAAACATTTAATAAAAGTCCTGCAGCACATCTTTTTGATCGAAGGTTGGATGGATAAATGTACAGCTATAGCTAAAATTTCCTTTAAAGTGAACCTGTAGCCCAACTATGGACATTCAAGTAAATACATATACGTAACAAGCAGTAAATGCTGATGTTTAATCTGTTTATATTTTGCCCTCCCTAGACTTCCCTTTCCCCTCATCAACATGCTAAAGCTTTTTCTAAATAACAGTTTCCTATTTTCACTACATACCTTTTTTTGGACCCATTGATAATATCACTGGATCACTGTGCTTCTCTATTCAATGCAGGTAGGTCACGGCTGGTGGAAGAACTCAACAAGGTGCTGCACATAACTTCCTAAAATATAAAAGCACCCTGCTTCAGTATGCCTCTTAAGAGCCCTCAGCTCTGATGCAAACAGTGGGTTGGCTCTTAGGAGAAGTTGTGCCAATGACAAAATGCCTTGATAGGTGAATGTCAGTCTGGAGGAGTAGGGGTTCCTAGGCAGACCGCTTTTGTATGCAGACTGCTCTAGGTAATGCCCAGTGCCCATATGTAATGCTATGCCTCGATGATTAAAGGCAGCTAAATTCATTTGATAAATGGGGTGGACCAGGGACAGTAAGGCTGTAGAGGAAAAGCTTAGGTGATGCTAAATGTCTTCCAGACCTGAAATGAGAAAGGCTTTATCTGACTTGCTGCAGCTTCTATTGCACACTTTGTAAAGTTTACAGAATGCAGTAGAAACAGAGTAAGCAATTTTAGTGCAAAGAAGGTGTCTGTACAACTGCAAGACTGAAGGTAAAGCTAGAGCTCAGCTTTAAAACAACCCCTTACTGACATTTGTAGCTGCATGCACTGTGGAGCAGTTCATCCTCAAAGTTCACAACAGAAGCACTGAAGTCCTTAACAAGTCAGTCTCTCAGCAGCTTCAGAAACTCAGAAACTTTGCTTCTGTTGTGAAATTTGTGGATGAATAACTACACAGTGCCTGCAGCTACAGTCATCTTTTACTGTGCTAACAGATTGATGTTGTCTTTGGTCCAATTTGTGAAAATCTTTTATCACACAAACTGACTTTTTTATATATGCCAGATTTTGAAACAGTTTATCTTTCCTCAGGAGTTCCATACAAACATCTCTGATAAAGGGGCACTGTAATGCATTAGTTATATACCTCTAGAAATAGAAAACATCTGTGATATTGTTTGATCTGCCTACCTTTTGTCATGGAGGTAAATGCCTGTGGTGTTGAGTTGAGCATTCACTATGTTTTTTTTAAATTATGTTTTCAACTACAGGGGTCAGTGAGAGATTGTTTAAGACCAATTTATTGCTTATTAAGAATGTGTAAATATTAGAATTTTCATAGTCTAATCATAGATTCATTTTAAGGACTAAAAGCTTATGGCGTAACTCCACTTTTTTGTGGAGTTACAATGCCCTCTGTGTGATCTATATGATCTTTGTGATCTTTGTATATACTTTCTAAGGAGGTTAACAAACCTTTTTGCAATTTCTTCCCGTCTCTGTTCTGAAAAAATAGCTGTTTGTTTCACCATGTCCTTTCCAGAATGATAGGGTTAGCATCATGATCTGAAATCTGGCTCAGAGTCCAATAGCTGAAACAACAGACTAGTTTGTAGTTATAAACAGGCCAGGTTTAGTACACAGTATTGATAGCCGTATGGGAGGGAGGCAGAAGCAGGGCCGGATTTCCGGATTTACTCTCTCTGCTGCCCCAAGGCCAGGTTCCTCAATGCGTCCCCCCCTTCCCATGGAGAATGGCAGACCTGCAGGCTGCATACAAGTGATCTCAGTGACATGGCCAATGTTACTTGTACAAAACAAGTGGCGGCTTCCCCGCTGTACATTTAGCTCTGCTTGCCCAAAGCAGGGCTAAATGTAGCCCACAGTCCGGTGCCCAGAACTGCATGTCCTGGCATCGGGAGATAGGAATTCCACACCCTTGCTGCCCTTCTATTACCTGCTGCCCTGAGGCCGGGCCTTGGTGTCACGTCTACTGTAAGCGCTAGCACGGGAGCGCAACTGCGGAGGGGATGTGATGCGTTTATGGATATTTGGCTTCTCAGGCGTGAGTCTCAGGCGTCACTCCCAGTCTTAAGGGGGAGTTTGAGACTCTTGCATCATAGCCAAGGTTTCAACAGAAATAATCAATGGGCTATTTCCTCATAGCACCAACTAAGGTTATAGTATAGGGGTCAACGGTGGACTTATCTTCTTGGTGATGTCGTATGACTAAACTGGTCTCCCGATAAACAATAGAATCTCCCCACAAGGTATCAATTGTAAACAGCAGCACAGTCTTGTATGGGTAAAGCAGCTGACAGTTTTGTAATAGGCTCCAAGTGGAGCGATACTTGCTGTTTGAAGGGGTGGCAGAGCAGCGTGGTGCAGGGTGTGGGTCCAGCTGGCAGGTGGTCTTTCACTTGAGGAGACACAGTCCGGTGATTCCAGGTTCAGTAGTCAGCAGGCGTTCAGAGCCCAATTACTGAACGCCATGCTGCTACAGCTGGGGCTTTAAATAGCTCCAGGATGTGGGAGGAGGCGGCGGCCGGCACGAGTGACTTCCGTGTTCCACCGTGAAACGCACGCTGCTCGCGTCACAACCAGGAAGTCGAGCGGCTTCCGCATTCCACAGTGGAGCGTCCGTCATGGAAGCCAGCAGGACCGAGGCGCCCCGGCCCCAAGGGGAATCATCACACTTGGTTGGCCTTGTGGGAAATCCGGCCCTGGGCAGAAGCGTAGACAGAGATCAGCCCAAAGTCATCAGATTTGAAGTGGAAAATGGTGAATAGTTGTTGGTGACTCAGGTGCCAAGGGTCAATACATGAATAGTGATAACAGTATGGCAAATAAATTGTACCCCTTTATCAAACTCTACATTTTTGGGGATTCCTTGCAGTCTAAAAATTTCTCTAACCATCAGTTCTGCAGTTTGTTAAGCATTGGGTACCCCCTTTGTTGGGATAAAATGTAAATATTAGTGAGATGGTCAACAACTACTAAGATAGTGGTCATCCGTTTAGGGAGGTAGATCAACTGCAAAATCCCCAGGAACCCCCAAGTTTGGATGATGAATCTGAGAGTGGTTGGAGTGTACCCAGAGGAGAAGATCAAGGTCAATTGAATGTTCATGTCAGACATGAGGCAACATATATTTTGTCTTTTTTTTAGAACCTGGAGGAATGATATAATTCATGAATTGGATCTTGGTTTGTTAAAACTCAAATTTCTCCAATTTGGTGTAAAGCTGATTCTTCCTCACTGCTGAATTTACAAGGTAATGACTGGATTTTGAAAGCATTTGGTGCTCACAAAGTGGGTTTATATCCTTTGTGGCTATTGAGAAATATAATTTTGTCAAAGTTTTTGTCCCTGGAGTTTGGCTTTAATAAATACTGCACAGATGCAGAAAAATATCAATGCACACATTTTAAATCATTAAAAAAACTCATCCTGACATTATGATTTTATAAGCAGAAGTGACATTGTATCTCATTGTATCTCTCTACTATTCACCTGTTATAATATCCCAAGTTCCACATGTAGTACATTTTTATTCAACATGTATATATAACATATTGCACTAAATATTTAGAGTTTCAGAAAATTGAAATAGAAAGGCAATTACAAGATGGCCGGTGTAGCAATTTTGCATACTATATTATTTTTTTAATCAAAGTGGAGTTTTCTTTCAAGCATAGCCTATGCAGTAGTAGAAAATGGGGTTTTCAATTCCCTCTCATTACCACACCGATCTGCTGAATTGTATGTATTTTCACTTGCAAAAAATCAATTCACAAAGATCCATTTTACATTCTCTCGCTCTCTGGAAAACTGCTTGCTTCAGTGGTGCATAGAGAAGAGCAGAAAAAGGATCCAATTAAGGTGGTCATAAAAATAGTGCCTAATGTGATAATAATGATAAAATAAGATTTTTAGCATGCAAGGTCTAATTCCAGTCAAAACTTTCTTTTGTTTTGGATAGAGTGAGGGAGGGTAAGAATTGTCTTAACATTGTTAAGACAACAGTAAGTGAAGGAAAATCTACAACGGGAACAACATACAATCATAAAAAGTTGATGGTATTTCTAACATTCTCCTACTCTTGTAGTAGTTTTTGTTGCTGCTGGTGTTCTTTTTGGAGATTTTGGGATCGATTTACTAAAGGCAAATAGGTTGTTCACTTTGAGTGGAATTTTCCTTCAGCTTAGTGAATGAGGTGTTCTGTGGACTTCCATCATCTAATCATGTGCAAGCAAAATACTGTTTTTTGTTTTTTTTTTATTTGCTCATGATTGGGTATTCTTTGAAAAGTGATTTTTTTACCTCATTCACTAAGCTAAGAGAAAATTCCCCTGGAAAGTGAACCCACTATTTGCCTTTAGCAAATCAACTCTTTTCCCTCGCTTTTTGTCTTGGTGCCACATAGGGGTTGATTTACTAAAGGCAAAAAGGCTGTTCACTTTTTAAGGGAGTGAAGCTCTGCTTACTTCCATTATCCAATCATGTGTAAGCAAGAACACTGTTGTTTGTTTTTTTTCCCTTTCACATGATTGGGTATTCTTTGCAAAGTACATTTTCACCACATTCACTAAGCTAAAGAAAAATGCCCTTGCAAAGTAAAAATTCCCTTGCAAAGATAACAGCCTATTTGCCTTTAGGAAGCCCTCATTCATACAGTGTGTTGCTCCCATGTGAAAGCTTAGTTGTTGATGCACTCAGAGGTGCAGGAAAAAATGTGCGGGGAGCTCATCTAACTCTATGTAGACTCAGGAATTGTTTGCCCTCATATGCTGCTTTCCACAGCTCTGAGTAACAGCTGCACACAGACAGTGTATGGGCATGGATGCATCATGTCTGCATCCGAGGCCGTACACTGCCTGTGTGCAGCTTTCAAAACTCAGACCTATGGAAAGCAGCATGTAAGAGTGTACAGTTCCTGTGTCTATGTAGAGTTAAATAAGCTGCCTGGATGCTTCTTTCTCAACTCTGAGTGCATCAACAACCAACCCTTCACGCTGTATGGAGCAACACACCCGAGTAAATGAGATCTATATCAACCTTATTATCACATTATCATACATGACAACCCTTCCTTATTCTATCCAAAATAAAGACAAAGTCGGTGCTGGAGATACACATTAAATGCACATTTTTCATGATTTATTTTTATAAATCATTTTTATTATCATTTTCCATAACAAAAAACAAACAATGACATACAAAAGTACCAGGGAAACACCTGGGTCTACATTTTTCATGATTTGACACCAGCATATAGGGGTCTATTCACAAAGCTGCCGAGGGCAGCCGAGTGAATGACCGATCAGAAGTGAAGTGAGCCGAACACTGTTCGGCTATTCACTTCAGGCTGGTACGGCTGATTTCAGCCGTATATCGGCTGAAATCAGCCGTACATCGGCTTGCTTCGTGTGGCTTCGGATCAGCCGAACATGCTCAGCATGTTCGGCTGACCCGAAGTGCAGAAGGAGTTCGACTCAGCCGATCCAACATCTGGATCGGCTGAGCCGAACCTCCGGCAGGCTTCTCACTGCTGTTCGGTCTATTCTGAAAGATCCCGAACAGCAGTGAGAGAATAGCTGAATGCCGCCGAGCGGCATTTGGCTCGGCTGTTCTGCTCGG
>NW_017306271.1:3938504-4040928 GCF_000935625.1 Nanorana parkeri | reverse complement strand
TGTATGTTTGTGAATCTAACATTTTTATTAAAAAAATGATCAATCAATTATTATAAATAATTATCATTAAATTATTATTATTATTATTATACTACAGGGTTTATATAGTGCCAACAGTTTGAGCAGTGTTTTACATTATGGAGGAAGACAGCACAGTTACAATACTATTTTAGTACAGAAGAGTTAGGAGGGCCCTGCTTGTGAAAAGCTTATAATCTAGTAGCTGGGGCAAGTGCTACAAAATGTAATTGTGTGGGATGAGTTAAAAGAAGTAAAAGCACAGTTAAAGGAGAACTATGAGGTGAGTGAAAAGCGCTCATCCTCAAAGTTCGAGCCGACGTGTGACAATCAAACTGTCACTTATCGGCTCAATCGATGGGGAAGTGAGCGAACACATACCGTCGCTCGCTCACTTCTCGCTCATCTCCCTGCAGAGAGCGGTGACCGTCACTCACAGCTCCCTGCAGGAATTCTCCCCTCCCTGCTCCGATCCTCCAGCTCTGACTTGTGGAACGGATGGGGAGGGGGCGGGTACAGCTGGCTCTGCCTCTAGATAGTAGAGAATGTAAAATACGCGCTTATGGGTAAGTCTGATATGAAAGCTGCTGCGCTATAAACCCTAGGGTTAGGAATGAATGAAGTGTGATTTGTGCAGCGCTAAAAGTGAAAAATAAAGTAAAAATAAATAAATATCCCTATCTGAACATATGTAATTATCACAATATAAGTAGTACTCCGTGTATATATAATGCAAACCTTAATACAGTGGTGGTGATAAATCTCTAATTAAATAACCACAGTTAAAAACCTCTAGATAGGCAGAGTCAGATGTCACTCATGCAGCTGGGTGGATCTCGACAGTAATGTCAGGTTCCTACTGGCTGCGGCGCTGACAGTATATAGCGGGCAATAGTTCGCTAGATACTGAGCTTTGGGTCACGGGAGGACGCTAGTATATATCCTTCCGTGACCCTTAGGAGAACTATGGGGAAAAACACTTACCCTATAGTTCTCCTTTAATATGTTGAGATGGGATAGGCTTCCCTGAAAAGATGAGTTTTCAGGGATCACATAAAGACAGACAGAGTGGGAGATAGCCGGATAGGTTGCAGTAGGGAGTACCAGAGAATGGGAGACAATTTGGAGAAGTCCTGGATGTGAGCATGGGAGAAGGAGACAAGGGAGCTGGAGAGAAGGAGGTATTGGGAGGAGCGAAGAGTAAGGTTTGGGTGATAGTTTGAGATAAGGTTGTTGGTGATGATTTGGGGGCAGAGTAGTAGATGGCCTTGTATGTTGTTGTTAATATTTTGTATTTTATTTGTTGGGCAAGTGTGAGCCAGTGGAGAGATTGGCAGAGAGGGGCAGCAGACACTGAACAGTTGATAAGGTGGAGACTGATGAAATTAAATAGATGCCTGAGGCATCGAGCGTTATGCCTGATGAAGGGATCCTGAGTGGCCCCAAAACCTTGCTTTGTGTGTACATTAATAAAATGGCCACTTGTTGAAGAATTAACTTTGGTGTGCTGGTGATATATTTTACTACTTGACTAAATTAAATGGCACATTTATTTTATTGAGCTTTGGGACAAGGTGAAGCAAATGCTTTTGTGCGCTGAGAATTCGGCTGATCATACTTTTTTCTAGCCTTGCATGGGGGGGGGCGCTCTGCAGGCATCATAAATAGATGTACCCTCTTTGAAGCCCTTGTGTATGTGGCCCTTATCAGAAGTGAACATTCCCAATCATAAGAAGCCCCCTACTTGTTAAAATTAGGAACAACAGTTTAGATTTCTTCTGTTCCCTTTAAACACGTTGTGTGTTTTATCTAACTTCCCTAAATCATAAACATTTCATTTGCAAACAAGGTAACATCTGTAAGGAGAAAAGCACAAAGGGAAAGGTCTTGAAAGGGCAAAATAGATTTCTTACTAGGCACGTTCATTTCTATACATATTGCAAGCAGTGACAAACATCAGATGGTTTCCAATTTCCAGAATGCCTCGACTAGTCAGGAGGCAAAACACTCCTCTTTTATCATGTTCAGTAAAGGGAAAGTAACTGCGGTTCAGATGGAAAGTATTGCTCTGGATTATGTATATACATGAGAGAAATAGCAACGAGCAAGCCAAGGACAAGTGGAAAGCATTTAAATGGAGGAAAACATGTTTATTCACAATAGACCATTACTTTATAAGAAAGAAGCGTGGTTTGTTGTGCACAAGAGAGGTCAGTAGGACTTGTTCAATGCCACATGTCACATGTTTTTTTTTAAAACATGAACCAGTCACAGGGTTACGTCTATACATTTTTATAGATAATGAATTGGTAGCAAGCATTTTGCGTGACTTCCTGAGCTTGGTAGTCATTGAAATTGATGCCTCATACACTTAAGGTTGCCAGCTTTTGTTCAAGTAAAACCCGAACACTCTAGCGCCACGCACAGCAATTTTTATTTTTAGAATATAGAGAGAGCAAGGAGAGGCAGCCAGGGAGTGAGTTAGGAGACCAGATATGGAGGACTACAAATCACAGCAATACATTATACAGCAATACAAAATAATATTAAGCTACAGCTCTCTGGGTTGGCGTCCTGATGTCTCCAGGTGACCTGGAGGCCTGTTCTCAGATGGGCTGTGCAGCTCTCAGGTGGGCTGTACAACTCTCAGGTGGGCTGTGCAGCTGTCAGGTGGGCTATGTGACTCTCAGGTGGGCTGTGCGACACTCAGGAGGGCTGTGCGACACTCAGGTGGGCTGTGCGACACTAAGGTGGGCTGTGTGACACTCAGGTGGGCTGTGTGACACTCAGGTGGGCTGTTCGACTCTCAGATGGGCTGTGCGACACTCAGGTGGGCTGTGCGACTATCAGATGGGCTATGCGACTCTTACGGCTGTCTGGGCATTGAGGTCTCACCAGGAGTCCGCAGGTGGGCAGCACAGTGTCAGGAAGCAGAAGGAGGAGGAGCAATCACAGATGCGGCTGCCAAGGTCCTCGGCAAGCGCGATCTCTGGCGGCCGCATCTGCCTGAAGCCCAGATTTTCCTCTGAGCTGCAGGCACCTGTAAACAGGCACAGGCTGCCCGCAGCTCAGAGGAAGATCCAGTTTCAGGCAGATGCGGCTGCCCGAAATAGCACTTGCCGGGCACCTCGGCAGCCACATCTGTCAGAAAATGTAAGTGAAAACCGGATAGGTGGCAACCCTACATACTCAGTCCTGGAGTACACCGCCCAAAAGCACTAGCCAAAAGCGGGTGTTGCTTTTATGGACTTTACCGTATAAAATAAAGATACATTTAGAGAAGATTCCTTGTGTTCTGCTTTTCTACTGTAAACTGGATGCATAGGATCCTAGGTATAAAGAAAGGGCCATTGCACCTGCGAAACAAGAACAATGGATTGACTAACAGTGCTTATTGACCTTACATCCATTTACGTGCCAGGCAGAGTGATGCACAGCTAATGATTCTAAGTGTGTATGGAACCATTTGTCTTGATACACCTTTTCAGCCGCTAGCACTAGGGAATGTGTATCATGTTTATGGAACACAGCAAAGGCTGCAAATCTTTGACAGTTGTATGCACTGGAGTCTAAGAGCAGAACTCAGGCATTACCTTCAGTCTTCCACAGTTATACAGGCTCCTCTCCTCTACTGACATTGCTTACTCTGATTTCACTGCACACTGTGAGCTCCTCACAATGTGCATTAGCTGATGCAGCAAGTCAGATACAGCTCGCCTCACTTCCTGGCTGGAGGACACCCAGCTTCATCTGGCACCTTCATCCCCAGCCTGAGTGTCCCTGACCTGCACTTTCTATATTTCCCAACCACCCTTCATTTGATGGAACTGTCACTCATTTGGAACCAAATCTCTCTGCCCATCTTTCCTCCTTAGTTGTGTCTCTTTCTTCCTCCATTGTCCCTCTCTTTGGTCTGATACAAATAGCTATGAAACGGTTCAATTTAACTACCAAAAGTGTCTAAAACCTTTAACTTATCGCTCATTTATCTTATTTACCATTTTGAAAACCCGGTATAAAGGAAAGGTAATGGTGAAAAACAAATCTCAGCAATACATTATACAGCAATAGAGAATAATATCTTCAGCTATACAGTACAACAAATCCCAGCAATACATTTTACAGCAATGCAAAATACAACCCCAATTCCAACAAAGGTGGGATGCTATGTAAAATCTACATAAAAACAGAATGCTATGTTTTGCAAATCTCATAAATCCATATTTTATTCAAACATATCAAATGTTTAAACTGAGAAATTTTACCGTTTTAAGAAACAAATAAGGTAATTTTAAAATTGATGGCAGCATCTTAAAAAAATTGGAACAGGACATCAAAATTCTAGCAAAGTAAGTGGTACTAACAAGGAAGAGCTGGAAGGACATTTTGCAATTAATTAGGTTACTTGGCAATAGGTCAGTAACATGATTGGGTGTAAAAAGAGCATCTTAAGCTGGCCAGAGACCTTACAACCATCGCAAGACTTTTGTCTTGCGATGGTTGTAAGGAATTAAAAAAATTTACGATCTGCCCATCTTGGACAGGCAGATCGTACTTGCGATAATCGCAAGCACGCCCCGCTGACCACAATGCTGAACGGGCAGTGTGCGCTTGCGCACACCGGCCCGTGCGGCATTTATCTTACGAACATGCCACACACCTGCCGACAATCATACGATTCTCGGCGGGTTTTCGAACATGTTCCTCAGATAAAAGTCGTGTGACCGTACAGTAGAAACGGTCGCACGCCTTCAACACACCTTGTGATAATCGTACGATCGCAGGATTTCCCGTGATTTTCGTACGATTATCGCAAGGTGTGTGGGCACCTTTAGAGACTCAGAGTGTCTCAGAAGTGAAGATGGGCAGAGGTTCACCAATCTCTGAAAAGCTACGTTTAAAAATTTTCTAACAATTTATGAATAATATTCCTCAATGTAAAATTGCAAAGACTTTAAATATATCATCATTTACAGTAGATAATATCATCAAAAGCTTCAAAGAGAATTAAAAACATAAAAAACATCCATGATTCTGTAATGGACATCACTGCATGGGCTCAGGATTACTCCCAAAAATCACATGCTGTGAACTCAGTTCGCCGTGCCATCCAAAAATGCAAGTTAAAGGTCTATCATGCAAAGAAGAAGCCATATCTGAACATGATCAATAAACAACACCATCTTATCTGGGCCAAAGCTCATTTAAAATGGTCTGCCGCAAAGTGGAAAACTGTTCAGTGTCCAGACGAATAAAAATGTCATTATTTTTGGCAACCATAGGCACCGCGTCCTCTGGACTAAAGAGGAGAGGGACCTTCCAGCTTGTTATCAGCATTCAGTTCAAAAGCCTGCATCTCTGATGGTATGGAGATGCATTAGTGTGTATGGAATGGGCAGCTTGCATGTCTGGAAAGGCGCCATCAATGATGAACGATATATCCAGGTTTTAGAGCAGCACATACTCCCATCCAGATGATGTCTTTTTCTGGGAAGGCCTTGTATATTTCAACAGGACAATGCTAAACCGCATACTGACAACAGCTTGGCTTCATAGTAGAAGAGTCCGGATGCTTAACTGGCCTGCCTGCGGCCCAGACCTTTTACCAATTGAAAATATTTGGCGCATCTTGAAACGAAAAATACGACAAAGAAGACCCAGGACTGTTGAGCAGTTAGAATCCTTGACATGGAAGAAATGGATCCGGGGAACTTGGTCGGGCAAAAAAGCGGGCTTTGGCAAACGATGGATCCTGTCGATCACAAGCTCAGTATTAGGGACTTCTGGAAGTAATGTGGATATCAGGTCTCGCACAAACAGAGGAAGTTGGTGTTGGGGGACCGACTCAGGAATCCCTCTAATCTTTACATTGTTGCAACGAGAGCAGTTCTCTAGATCCACTACTTTTGATTTCAGCCACAGAACCTCATCAGACACATGGTCATGAGAGTCGATGACCTCATTGATAGTAGTCGCAAATTCTTCCATTTTGTTTTCGATGTGGTCCACCCTGTTGCCCACACTAGTGACCTCTGAACGAAGATCTTGGATAAGTGACACCATGTCTGAGTGTATGGCACTACGCAGAGAGATGAGCATGTCTTTAAGTGTGGTGTCTGAAATTGGTTGATTGCATGTAGGAAAGCCATTAAATGAGATGTCCAGTTCCCTTGTGTCGTCACAGAGGGAGACAGAGAGCTTACCTCTTCTCTAATATCTGGGGCCTTGGAGCTCAGGTTGTGAGCACTGGGAGGGCTGTGAAGTGGCTGGCGATGTGATGGTTGCTTGGCCGGGAGGGGATGAGGACTCCGCTGCCGTTAATGGTTGCCGCTGGAAAGGGCTATTGCAGTGGCCACCTGTTCGCCCGCCACGCTGGGCCGGGACCGGATCGGAGTGCACAGCCGTGCGGCCGCCATCTTGGGTTCGCCGCGGTTCAGGACGGCGGAAAAACTCTGTCATTTTGCGGGGCCGGCGGCTCTCCCTCTTCTTACGGGACATGGCTGTGCCCTTTCCAAACAATATGGTGCCGTTCGGTGAGCGATTCCGGGACCAGCGAGGTTATGCAGAGAGGTGAGGGTCTTCGATCCGGCAGAGCACTTGGACTACACGTCCATCTTCCCCAAGCAGTTAGAATCCTATATTAGGCAAGAATGGGACAACATTCCTCTCACACAACTCCAGCAAATGGTCTCCTCTAGACATGTGCGATTCGGTTCGTTCCGAAATTCGTTTTGGACGAATTTTCGGAGATTCGGAATGCATCCGAATTCCAAATTAAAGCTAAGACGAATGCAAATGAATCGGAAATTCCCGATTTCCCGAAATTCGTTATTGGACGAATTTAGTTGCAGCAAAACGACATGAGGAAAAAAATGACAACATTTTCCCTCTACAACATTTCTATGCTTAAAGTACAGAGGTAATAGTGTAGTGGTTAGAGTCCTGGCTTGCCATTGTCAAGGTCAACGAAATTCGTTATTGGACGAATTCCGTTGCAGCAAAATTAAAAACATTTTTTTACAGTCTGCAGAAAATGAAAAAAAAAAAAAGCGTGAGGTTTCCCCCCAATTCATACTTGACCCTTTAGGTCTGGTAGCAATATTCCCTCTTATAACACAAAAAAAGTGCGTGGGGTTCCCCCAAAAATCCCTACCAGACCCTTAAGGTCTGGTAGGAATTTTAAAGGGGAACCCCAGCCCCCCAAAATGGGGGGAAAAACGTGGGGTCCCTCCTAACAGTCCTACCAGACCCTTGATATAGGGGGAACTGTCTCTGTAGTTTTTCCTTAATATATTAAAAAATAAAAACCCCAGTGGTGATTAAATACCACCAAAATAAAGCTTTATGTGTCCCCAAAAAAGGGTATAAAATTCATTTCAGTACAGCGCTGCATGACGGAATAAATGTCAGTTAAAGTACCGCAGCGCTGAATACTGAAAAATGGCCTGGATGGGAAGGGGGGTTAAAACCCCGGATGTCAACTGGGTAAGGAATAAAGTTTTTTTTTTTCCAATAACGAATTTCGTCCGAAACTAATTTAATTTCGGACCCGAAAAACGAAGCTAAACAAATTTTTTTTTTGTTTCAAAACGAAACTAAACAATTTTTCTGCTGGTGCACATGTCTAGTAGACACCTATGCCCGGGACTTCGATTTCCTGAGGGATGAAAACCTAACTCTTCAATATAAACTGGAGGACCTGGAGAATCGCTCCCGGAGGTCCAATCTTCGCTTCCGAGGGATCCCTGAAACGGTAACAGACCTTCAAGCTACCGTCACCGCCCTTCTGCAAGAGCTCTTACCCTCTTACCCGCTTGAACGGCTCCAGTTTGAGCGAATCCATAGGGCCCTCGCCAAGAAACTGGTATTGGGCCCTCCCAGGGATGTGGTCGTTAAATTTCTATTCTTCCGCACCAGGGAAAGCATCCTGCAGGCAACACGGAATATGTCCCCTCTAACATTCCAGGGGTACGACTACCAAGTGTTTGTGGACCTGGCCCCATCCACTATCGCCAAGAGGAGAGAGATGAAACCGGTCCTGAGGGTTCTGCAAGCCAGCAACATCTCATACTGCTGGGGTTTCCCCTTCCCACTATCCTTCGTCCTCAACGGTCGCACCTACTCAGGCACAACGCTGGACGAGATGCAGCACCACCTGAATATTCAGGGCCTCCCGGAGCAGACGGCTGACCAACTGCCACCGACTCCAGCCTCGGCCCTTACGCGGAGGAACCGCTCACCGCCCCGACGGCGAAGAAACCAAGCATCTGGATCGGACTCTGACCAAGCTGGGTGAGGCCCCTGATACTCCAGTGATGACACCCACAGAGCATATTGCCCCTTGATTTGTTTCCCCCCTCAGTCTGTTTCAAAATGACAGCCTGTTTGTCTGCCAGTTATCCTTCGGAATCGTAAACGTGAGACTACCCGAACACCCTCCCCGGTTTTCCCATCCTCATCCCCCAAGCTCCCGCATCTCCCCACCATTCTCCACACTTGTCTTCCTCCCCCTACAGCTACCCATGTCCTCTGAGGCCACCTGAACTGTGGACATGGCAACCTTCCAGACTGTCCATTGCTACCGGACGGTTCTGATTGCGATGGATCTACAACATTGAGCACTCTCATTTCTGTTATTATTGTTGTTGCACTGACAAGCAATATACTTCTATATTGGGTCTAAATGTCTATTTGCATATCATTAGACGTCTTTGGGAACATGAGCCATACATTGCCTTAACATCCACACCCCACCACCATGTTTGAGGTCTCCCCTGTGGTGCTGAGCCCTCTTGCCCACTGGGACTCGTGTGTGGCGCGACTGGACCCTTGCATGGTGCCGTGGTAGCCTAGCTGAGCACTTAATCCTGTTGCTATAATGTTGGGATAGACATATGCAGCTGCTAGCTCTTTGCCTGGAGGTACTAGTGACACCGCACGAGGCCATGGCGGTTTGTGGTACGGGGATGCCCCCCAATTGTCTTGTTATACAGCTTTGTTGCAATAGAGGTTGTTCGGGCCCGGAGAGGTTTTGTGACCCCTGTATGGGCCGTTGTGTGTTGGATGTTTCCGCCCGAGGGCCCCGGCCTGTTTGGGTTCATTTTAGAACCCCCCTAGGCCTTACTGGACTTGCTTACAGCAATGTTAAAAGGTTTAATGTTATGTCTTTTTTTTCTTCTTTTAGCTACTTTTTCCAGCTGCACCCCTTCCTCCCCTCTCCCTCCCCCCTCCCACCCCCGGTAGTTGAATGACAGTGGGCCTGAATGCATTAGATTTCCACTCAGTGGATGCACTTTACAGAGCTACCACTTCTGGCTCCCACCATGAGACCGGTACGAATCCTTACACTCAATGTGAAGGGTTTTAACTCCCCACATAAAAGAACAACAGCGTTTCCCCAGTTTCGCTCCCTGGGGGCGGATGTGGTGTGTCTGCAGGAGACCCATTTCTCACGCAGTTCCACCCCCTCATACTTTGGTCGCCGCTACCCCCAGGTCTATTTAGCCAGCGCCAGCACGAAACATAGGGGAGTCCCCATTGCTTTCACAGGAGCGGCCCAGTTTGTGTGTACAGGGGAGATCAGGGACCCGGCGGGGAGGTACCTTCTCCTCACCGGAACGCTGCACGACACAGCAGTAACCATTGTTACGTACTATGCACCCAATACGAACAAATTCCCTTTTTTCACACATCTACTACAATTGATCTCACAACATCAAAAAGGCACCCTAATACTCTGCGGGGACACTAACTCAGTGCTATTTCCCATTCTCGATAGGTCGGACCCCTAACACCCGCCCTACTGCTTTGCGCTCCCTCTTAGCCCGAAATTCGCTCATAGACAGCTGGCGTGAAATGCACCCCACTGAGCGTGACTATACGTTCTATTCCAATCCCCATAACTCATTTTCCCGTATAGACCACATATTTTTGGCACACCCCCTACTACCCTCACTTACTGATGCCCGTATTCTTCCCATTTCCTGGTCAGACCACTCAGCAGTCATGATCTCCCTATCCTCGTTGTTAGCTAGTGGCACCACCCCTTCATGGTCTTTTAATGACTCCCTCTTTTCCGACTCCTCATTAAAGGCCTCCCTCTGCTACCACCTTATGGACTACATTAGCCTAAACTGTGTCCCGAACACAGACACGCTGACGGTTTGGGAGGCCCACAAAGCAGTGATGAGAGAGGGGACACTGCATCAAAACCGCCTCTATCTTCAAGAAAACATACACTGCCGGCCTCCATTCCCTGGAACGAGCCTTCCAGGAGTGCTCGTCTGCTCACCTACGCCAACCGACCATACAGCACAAGAAGGATCTGGACATAGCGCGTCGAAACTTACATCTGCATTTAACTTATAGAGCGGAGAATGCACTTAGGTGTACAAAACATCTCTTCTACCTTAAAGCGAACAAGCCTGGCTCCCTCCTAGCCTCTAGGTTACGCAAAACAGACCCCACGACGCAGCCCTACAGACTCAGAGTATCGGGGGACTCCCACACCAGCAACCCGGCCAAAATAGTGGACATGTTCCACTCCTTCCTTTCAAACCTACTGTATACTCCCCCACTCCCTCCTCTACTCCAGTGCAGGAACATCCCTTACTATCTGACATAACGCTACCCCCCATATCGGATGCCTTTCGCTCCGTCTTGGAGGAACCTATCACCGACCTAGAACTGACGCAGGCCATAAAATCGCTGAAAGCTTCCAAGAAACCAGGACCGGATGGATGCACTGCCACTTATTATAAGAACTACGCCGAATTACTAGCACCGCTGATGCGAGAAGCTTTCAACTTCATCCGCACTGGCCACTTACTCCGATCTGAATCCTTGGCCGCGACGGTTGTTATGCTCCCCAAACCTGACACGGACAACTCTGCCCCCTCAAATTTCCGGCCCATCTCACTCCTTAATATAGATGTCAAGCTCCTGGCCAAAATACTGGCCTCCAGGCTGAACTCGGGAATAGGTAATCTGATTCATAAAGACCAAGTGGGATTTATGCCCACTCGCCAGGCGAGCGACAATATTCGCAAAATAGCACTACTCATCCAATTAGCGAGGAAGCGGCAGATACCCTCCATGCTCCTATCCATTGACATTAGCAAGGCATTCGATTCCATCTCGTGGCCGTATCTCTTCCATCTTTTAGAACGCTGGGGTTTTGGTCCACCTTTCAGGTCATGGGTCAGTGCCCTTTACACTTCCCCTTCGGCTGCGGTCAGGTACGCGGGCTTTAAATCTAAACCCTTCCAGATACTGCGAGGCACACGCCAAGGATGCCCACTTTCCCCACTTTTATTTGCCCTGGCCATGCCCTGGTCAGGGGTGATTGCTGATTGGCTGCTGTGAATGCATAGTGACGTCAGAATTACAAGAAGTGACAGTTGGTTGCTGACTGACTGCTAGGATTCAAAATTCACTTGACTCTCAGAGGTGGTTGCTGATTGGCTGCTGTGAATGCATAGTGACGTCAGAATTACAAGAAGTGACAGTTGGTTGCTGACTGACTGCTAGGATTCAAAATTCACTTGACTCTCAGAGGTGGTTGCTGATTGGCTGCTGTGAATGCATAGTGACGTCAGAATTACAAGAAGTGACAGTTGGTTGCTGACTGACTGCTAGGATTCAAAATTCACTTGACTCTCAGAGGTGGTTGCTGATTGGCTGCTGTGAATGCATAGTGACGTCAGAATTACAAGAAGTGACAGTTGGTTGCTGACTGACTGCTAGGATTCAAAATTCACTTGACTCTCAGAGGTGGTTGCTGATTGGCTGCTGTGAATGCATAGTGACGTCAGAATTACAAGAAGTGACAGTTGGTTGCTGACTGACTGCTAGGATTCAAAATTCACTTGACTCTCAGAGGTGGTTGCTGATTGGCTGCTGTGAATGCATAGTGACGTCAGAATTACAAGAAGTGACAGTTGGTTGCTGACTGACTGCTAGGATTCAAAATTCACTTGACTCTCAGAGGTGGTTGCTGATTGGCTGCTGTGAATGCATAGTGACGTCAGAATTACAAGAAGTGACAGTTGGTTGCTGACTGACTGCTAGGATTCAAAATTCACTTGACTCTCAGAGGTGGTTGCTGATTGGCTGCTGTGAATGCATAGTGACGTCAGAATTACAAGAAGTGACAGTTGGTTGCTGACTGACTGCTAGGATTCAAAATTCACTTGACTCTCAGAGGTGGTTGCTGATTGGCTGCTGTGAATGCATAGTGACGTCAGAATTACAAGAAGTGACAGTTGGTTGCTGACTGACTGCTAGGATTCAAAATTCACTTGACTCTCAGAGGTGGTTGCTGATTGGCTGCTGTGAATGCATAGTGACGTCAGAATTACAAGAAGTGACAGTTGGTTGCTGACTGACTGCTAGGATTCAAAATTCACTTGACTCTCAGAGGTGGTTGCTGATTGGCTGCTGTGAATGCATAGTGACGTCAGAATTACAAGAAGTGACAGTTGGTTGCTGACTGACTGCTAGGATTCAAAATTCACTTGACTCTCAGAGGTGGTTGCTGATTGGCTGCTGTGAATGCATAGTGACGTCAGAATTACAAGAAGTGACAGTTGGTTGCTGACTGACTGCTAGGATTCAAAATTCACTTGACTCTCAGAGGTGGTTGCTGATTGGCTGCTGTGAATGCATAGTGACGTCAGAATTACAAGAAGTGACAGTTGGTTGCTGACTGACTGCTAGGATTCAAAATTCACTTGACTCTCAGAGGTGGTTGCTGATTGGCTGCTGTGAATGCATAGTGACGTCAGAATTACAAGAAGTGACAGTTGGTTGCTGACTGACTGCTAGGATTCAAAATTCACTTGACTCTCAGAGGTGGTTGCTGATTGGCTGCTGTGAATGCATAGTGACGTCAGAATTACAAGAAGTGACAGTTGGTTGCTGACTGACTGCTAGGATTCAAAATTCACTTGACTCTCAGAGGTGGTTGCTGATTGGCTGCTGTGAATGCATAGTGACGTCAGAATTACAAGAAGTGACAGTTGGTTGCTGACTGACTGCTAGGATTCAAAATTCACTTGACTCTCAGAGGTGGTTGCTGATTGGCTGCTGTGAATGCATAGTGACGTCAGAATTACAAGAAGTGACAGTTGGTTGCTGACTGACTGCTAGGATTCAAAATTCACTTGACTCTCAGAGGTGGTTGCTGATTGGCTGCTGTGAATGCATAGTGACGTCAGAATTACAAGAAGTGACAGTTGGTTGCTGACTGACTGCTAGGATTCAAAATTCACTTGACTCTCAGAGGTGGTTGCTGATTGGCTGCTGTGAATGCATAGTGACGTCAGAATTACAAGAAGTGACAGTTGGTTGCTGACTGACTGCTAGGATTCAAAATTCACTTGACTCTCAGAGGTGGTTGCTGATTGGCTGCTGTGAATGCATAGTGACGTCAGAATTACAAGAAGTGACAGTTGGTTGCTGACTGACTGCTAGGATTCAAAATTCACTTGACTCTCAGAGGTGGTTGCTGATTGGCTGCTGTGAATGCATAGTGACGTCAGAATTACAAGAAGTGACAGTTGGTTGCTGACTGACTGCTAGGATTCAAAATTCACTTGACTCTCAGAGGTGGTTGCTGATTGGCTGCTGTGAATGCATAGTGACGTCAGAATTACAAGAAGTGACAGTTGGTTGCTGACTGACTGCTAGGATTCAAAATTCACTTGACTCTCAGAGGTGGTTGCTGATTGGCTGCTGTGAATGCATAGTGACGTCAGAATTA
Source organism: Nanorana parkeri (assembly GCF_000935625.1). Lineage (NCBI taxonomy): Eukaryota > Metazoa > Chordata > Amphibia > Anura > Dicroglossidae > Nanorana > Nanorana parkeri. The sequence goes on along the minus strand of NW_017306271.1, from coordinate 4,027,148 downwards.
CAAGAAGTGACAGTTGGTTGCTGACTGACTGCTAGGATTCAAAATTCACTTGACTCTCAGAGGTGGTTGCTGATTGGCTGCTGTGAATGCATAGTGACGTCAGAATTACAAGAAGTGACAGTTGGTTGCTGACTGACTGCTAGGATTCAAAATTCACTTGACTCTCAGAGGTGGTTGCTGATTGGCTGCTGTGAATGCATAGTGACGTCAGAATTACAAGAAGTGACAGTTGGTTGCTGACTGACTGCTAGGATTCAAAATTCACTTGACTCTCAGAGGTGGTTGCTGATTGGCTGCTGTGAATGCATAGTGACGTCAGAATTACAAGAAGTGACAGTTGGTTGCTGACTGACTGCTAGGATTCAAAATTCACTTGACTCTCAGAGGTGGTTGCTGATTGGCTGCTGTGAATGCATAGTGACGTCAGAATTACAAGAAGTGACAGTTGGTTGCTGACTGACTGCTAGGATTCAAAATTCACTTGACTCTCAGAGGTGGTTGCTGATTGGCTGCTGTGAATGCATAGTGACGTCAGAATTACAAGAAGTGACAGTTGGTTGCTGACTGACTGCTAGGATTCAAAATTCACTTGACTCTCAGAGGTGGTTGCTGATTGGCTGCTGTGAATGCATAGTGACGTCAGAATTACAAGAAGTGACAGTTGGTTGCTGACTGACTGCTAGGATTCAAAATTCACTTGACTCTCAGAGGTGGTTGCTGATTGGCTGCTGTGAATGCATAGTGACGTCAGAATTACAAGAAGTGACAGTTGGTTGCTGACTGACTGCTAGGATTCAAAATTCACTTGACTCTCAGAGGTGGTTGCTGATTGGCTGCTGTGAATGCATAGTGACGTCAGAATTACAAGAAGTGACAGTTGGTTGCTGACTGACTGCTAGGATTCAAAATTCACTTGACTCTCAGAGGTGGTTGCTGATTGGCTGCTGTGAATGCATAGTGACGTCAGAATTACAAGAAGTGACAGTTGGTTGCTGACTGACTGCTAGGATTCAAAATTCACTTGACTCTCAGAGGTGGTTGCTGATTGGCTGCTGTGAATGCATAGTGACGTCAGAATTACAAGAAGTGACAGTTGGTTGCTGACTGACTGCTAGGATTCAAAATTCACTTGACTCTCAGAGGTGGTTGCTGATTGGCTGCTGTGAATGCATAGTGACGTCAGAATTACAAGAAGTGACAGTTGGTTGCTGACTGACTGCTAGGATTCAAAATTCACTTGACTCTCAGAGGTGGTTGCTGATTGGCTGCTGTGAATGCATAGTGACGTCAGAATTACAAGAAGTGACAGTTGGTTGCTGACTGCCTGCTAGAATTCAAAATTCAATTGACTCTCAGAGGTGGTTGCTGATTGGCTGCTGTGAATGCATTGTGATGTTAGAATTACAAGAAGTGACAGTTGATTGCTGACTGACTGCTAGGATTCAAAATTCAATTGACTCTCAGAGGTGATTGCTGATTGGCTGCTGTAAATGCATTGTGACGTTAGAATTACAAAAAGTGACAGTTCGTTGCTGACTGCCTGCTAGAATTCAAAATTCAATTGGCTCTCAGAGGTGATTCATGATTGGCTGCTGTGAATGCATTGTGACGTCAGAATTACAAGAAGTGACAGTTGATTGCTGACTGACTGCTAGAATTCAAAATTCAACTATCTCTCAGGGGTGATTGCTGATTGGCTGCTGTGAATGCATTGTGACATCAGAATTGCAAGAAGTGACAGTTGATTGCTGACTGACTGCTAGAATAAAAAATTCAATTGACTCTCAGGGGTGATTGCTGATTGGCTGCTGTGAATGCATTGTGACGTCAAAATTACAAGAAGTGACAGTTGGTTGCTGACTGCCTGCTGGAATTCAAAATTCAACTATCTCCAAACCAGACGCGTCCCAGCTCGAAGGATGACGGTGGTTAGTCACGCGCCGATGACGTAGGACGCAGAAGTCCTGGGCGCCATGGAATCACTTTTGAAAATGGGGATGGGTGAGATATTTATATCTAAGGTAATGGCATTATATACACAACCAACTGCAAGAGTAAGGGTGAATGGGGAGCTATCCGCCCCGTTTCCAATCTTTAATGGAACTCGTCAGGGATGCCCCCTATCACCATTACTATATGTCATAGTGATGGAACAACTAGCTGCTACTATAAGACAAAATCCATCAATAAAAGGTATCCAATTAAGAACACAACAACATTAAATGGCATTATATGCAGACGATTTACCTTTCTTCATAACTTCCCCATTAACAACAGTCCCTAATATTATTAAAGAACTAAAGGAATATGGAGACCTGAGTAATTTTCATATAAATATATCTAAGTCAGAATTCTTGAATATATCCCTAACGGATAAAACAAAACTTAGCATAAAGGAAAGTTATTCATTTAAATGGCAGCCTAATTCTTTTGTATACCTGGGTAATAATATCCCTAAGGATCTCAATATACTCTATGATATTAATTACAGTGATTGGTCTGACAAGATTTTTGCCCAATTTAATACATGTAGTAATATACGAATGTCCTGGATGGGACGAGTGAACGTCCTAAAAATGGACATCTTGCCTATAATTTTGTATAGATTCCAGACGATACCCATTCTATTGCCAGATACCTTTTTCAAAAAACTGAGATCAGCAGCAATGAAATTGGTATGGGCTAACAAAAACCCTCGAACTAGTGTAAAAACTTTAATGAGATCAAAACAAAGAGGAGGATTGGGATTCCCGGACTTTGCACTTTATCATAAAGCGGCCTTAATATCAAGATTATTGGATTGGTTACATAATAGTCAGAATAAAGGGGCGGTAAAATTAGAGATGGATATCTCTCCCATACCTCTGATGAGTATTCCCTGGTTACTAAAAGAGAATAGACCACATATTTTAAATATGCAACTTTTGGTGAAATCGGTAATGCAGATATGGGATAGGTCTATCATAAAATATAATCTATCTGGCAGACCCGGGCCCCTGACTCCCATAGTGGGAAATCCACAATTTCCACCCGGTATGCAAGTGTTCTCCTTACTGAAAGATGAGAACATCTCATATACACGTGTTTGGCAGGTCTTGTGTAGCGCTCACCCCCGAAGGAGCCGCTGAATAACCGGATATTTCTATCCCCCTACACCAATGTACCGCCCAAATCTTGGATCCACAGCACACCAACACACCTTTGAACAGATTTATAGCAGATTTACTGACAAATCAGAGATGAACAACTATGATACAATAGTAATGGCAACAATCACCAACAATAATGTGTAGCAGCAGGCTGAGGCACTCTGCAACTCAGTAACTGCAGCTATATGCAGTCAGCACTGATGTATGTGAGGCCAATTGTCTTTAAATGTCCGCCCGGTAATGGGGTGTGTGTCGCTTTAAGGTTTCCCTTTAGCAATGCCCAACCCTTCCTAGTCTACTGGCCAGTAGTGGTGTCCTAAGCTAGCCGGCGTTGGGGCCCTTACTGTAGTGCAGATATGAACAGCAAACAGGTTCTCAATGTGGCCAGAGGCCTCTCACCAATCCTCAGGTCAGTTGGAACAGATGAAACTGATAGCAGATGCTGGATGTCCTCTATCCCTCTGCAGCTCAGGCTCAGTAGGGGAAGTCGTCTGGGTCCTTGATAGAAAGTCTTCACTCAGTCAGGATGCCTGTAGTCATCTCAGTTGGCTCCGTCTGGCTTCTCTCTCAGCTGGGCGGCTGGATCACTCCGGAGGCTGGTTCGGCCATGCAACTAGGCCTCGACGTCCTTTGCGATCACCGCGTCACCGGACCTCCCTTCAGGCACTTGATCGGGTCCCCTCCGATTCAGCGTCAGTCTCTCTATACACCGCTGCACAGAGCCTGTGTGTTCCTGTGTATCAGCGGTAACCACACAGCTCTGTCTCTCACAGTCTTAGCCCACATAGGGCTGCACAGGTCTGTCCTCTTCAGATGGCTGTCCCAGACTGAGTGCGCCCAGCAGCCACCACCCTTAAGTCTCATTCTGGTGGAGTTGTCCTAGGTTGCAACCATTCTGGGAGTCAGTGTTTGAAATATACCGCCGTGTGGAGGCAACAAATATTGAAAAGGATCCTCTAACTGTATTATTACCATTGATACCAGGCCCAATACAAAAATAAAAAATGATATTTTAAGATTTATGTTGGTAGCCGCAAAAATAAGTATATCACAGGGTTGGAAACTAAGAGTCCCACCCTCAATAGAAAAAATGGGCAAATACTATAGAAGAAATAAGGTTAAACATAAAAATAGGATTTAGAATGGAGAAGAGAGTGATAGAGAAAGTAAAATATGATGGATGACTAGTGATGGGTATTGGAAGTGGGTGGAAGTTGTGGTTATCTCAATTAGAGCTATAAATAACTTTTTAAATTAAGAGATAATGTGAAACTAATGTTTATGAATGTTTGTATAATTGCATTTTTATGGAAACAAAACAATAAAAATATATTAAACAAAAAAAAAATGCAACTATCTCTCAGGGGTGATTGCTGATTGGCTGCTGTGAATGCATTGTGATGTTAGAATTACAAGAAGTGACAGTTGATTGCTGACTGACTGCTAGAATTCAAAATTCAATTGACTCCAAGTGGTGATTGTTGATTGGCTGCTGTGAATGCAATGTGACGTCAGAATTACAAGAAGTGACAGTTGATTGCTGACTGACTGCTAGGATTCAAAATTCAACTGACTCTCAGGGGTGATTGCTGATTGGCTGCTGTGAATGCATTGTGACATCAGAATTACAAGAAGTGACAGTTCGTTGCTGACTGCCTGCTGGAATTCAAAATTCAATTGACTCTCAGAGGTGATTGCTGATCACTCCCCACATCTCTCCCTTCTGAAACCTTTCGCCAACAGGCAGGCTGGCACCCCGGAGCAGAGTGGCAGCACAGAGTATGTAGAAAATTCATATACTACTATTCTGCATTGCTGCATAATGTATTGCAGGGATTTGTAGTCCTCTATAGCCAGTGCCATTCTGAATTGCAGTATAATGTATTGCTGGGATTTGTAGTTCTCTATAGCTGATGGTATTCTGCATTGCTGTATAATGTATTGCTGAGATTTGTAGTCCTCTATAGCTGATGGTATTTTGCATTGCTGTATAATGTATTGCTGAGATTTGTAGTCCTCTATAGCTGATGGTATTCTGCATTTCTGTATAATGTATTCATGGGATTTGTACTCCTCTATAGCTGGTGGTATTCATTAGTCTTGCTTTAGAAAAACTGCCACATGACACTAAAATAAAGTTATCGTAATTGGTATTGGTGAGTACTTGAGAAAAAGTATCAGTACTCATACTCCGTCTGTAAAAAATGGTATTGGGGCATACCTAGTTTTTACTGTTGTTGATGACCCCATCATGGAGACACCGGGAAAAGAAATTAGAGGCATCAAGGAGGCACTGGCCGGGGCGGCCCTCAAGATAGCGCCAGCCGGGCTTTGCGCCTCTCCCTTCACCCGGGCGGCCTCTGCACCACGAAGAGATGAAGAAGGAGACAGCAGAGCCAGCTCCCCGTCTCCTACTCGAGTCACCCCCGATCATAAGGAGCTCTTAGCCCGCATTGACAAAATGCTGAACAAGGCCCTTGCAGACCACATCCAAACAAATAACGGAGCGGCTGACCAAGTAAATCAGGGACCTGGGTCACCGTACAGCAGATCTGGAGGCCCGAATGGACGACACTTCAGCAACGCTAAACACTAGACATGTGCGATTCGGTTCGTTCCGAAATTCGTTTTGGACAAATTTTCGGAAATTCGGATGCATCCGAATTCCGAATTAAAGCTAAGACGAATGCAAACGAATCCGAAATTCCCGATTTACCGAAATTCGTTATTGGACGAATTTCGTTGCAGCAAAACGACATGAGGAAAAAAAAATGACAACATTTTCCCTCTACAACATTTCTATGATTAAAGTACAGAGGTAATAGTGTAGTGGTTAGAGTCTTGGCTTGCCATTGTCAAGGTCACAGGTTCTAATCCAGGGCAGGGAGGAGAGTAAAGGATAAAGATTTTTTTTTCTTTGCTTTTAAATTGGCATTCTCCTAAGGCTGGGCACACACCTTACAACCATCACAAGACTTTTGTCTTGCGATGGTTGTAAGGTACTTAAAAAAACGTACGATCTGCCTATCTTGCATAGGCAGATCGTACTTGCGGTGATCGCAAGCCACGCCCCCTGAGGGGCGGGCTTCCGATGACCGCAATGCCGAACGGGCAGTGTGCGCTTGCGCACACCGGCCCGTACGGCTGTTATCGTACGGACATGCCACAAACACGCCAAACATCGTACGATGCTCGGCAGGTTTTCGAACATGTCCGTAAGTTTAAAGTCGTGCGACCTTACAGTAGTAGAGGTCGCACGGCTTCCACACACCTTACGATAATCGTACGATTATCCCCCCAATTCATACCAGACCCTTAAGGTCTGGTAGGAAGTTTAAAGGGGAACCCCAGCCCCCAAAAATGGGGAAAAAAACGTGGGGTCCCCCTAACAGTCCTACCAGACCCTTGATCCGCACAGGCCCGTAGTAAAAAGTCCAGACTTTTGACAAAATCCTTTAATTGAAAAAAAACAGTTCATTTTTGACTATTCCTTTAATAAAAAAATTTAAAAAAAATGGCTCCATCGATGTAATCAAGAGTCAATCAGGATGCAGGAGCCCCGCCGAAATAAAAAAAGTCCCGACGCAGACAACCACCCGAACCCGACGAAAACTAGTTGCAAAAAATGATTCAGTCGGAATGTCAAGAGATGACGTCACGGCTCGCTCCGCCCATTTGACATTCTCATCTGTCAAATGCTACATATTGCATTCATATATATCAAATGCTTCTTTGGTTAAAAGTAGAGAGGTAATGGTGTAGTGGTTAGAGGATAGGACTGCCAATGATAAGGTCACAGGTTCTAATCTGGGGCAGGTTAAGGAATAAAGATAACTAATTTAGTCCGAAACTAATTTAATTTCGGACCCGAAAAACGAAACTAAAGTAAACAAATTTTTTTTGTTTGTTTCAAAACTAAACTAAACTAAACAAATTTTTTGCTGGTGCACATGTCTAGTCTCCTCAGTTCCCAGACCTTTACAGAGTGTTGTTAAAAGTAGAGGCGATGCTACACCATGGTAAACATGGCCCTGTCCCAACTTTTTGAGACTCGTTACTACTATTAAATAAATTTAGCTTACTTTGTTCTTAAAATGATTTCTCAGTTTAAACATTTGATATGTTTTCTATTTTTTATTGTGAATAAAATATGGGTTTATGAGATTTGTAAATCATTGCATTCTGTTTTTATGTAGATTTTACACAGCGTCTCAACTTTTTTGGAATCGGGGTTGTAATATCATCAGCTATGCAGGACTATAAATCCCAGCCAGCAATACATTATACAGCAATTTTAATTGTTATTAAAAAATTTCACATTGCTTGCTATATGGGAACTTTTATTACTTCTCTCCAGTTTCTCTTCACCTATTGGGCGGGTGCCCAATCCGCACTCCGGGTGGCCCTGTAAAGGCCGGAACTAAAGCTTACGATTGGCTGCTGCAGCTCCCAGTATTCCTCTGTGGCAGCCAAAAGTGGAAAAATGGTCCCCTCTCTACTGCTGTCAGTTCAGCAGGGGGCTCGGAGACAGAGGGGAAATCGCTGCTGGAGCGGGTGCCTGGGACTGGGACTTGCTGTTTTCTTGTAATAGAGCCAGGGGCTGATTGGCAACTTTTGCCCCAGGGGGTAACTACAACCGAGAGACTCATGGTGCAGTGACTTGGCCCTCTTCCCCTGTCTCCTCCCCGCCCCCAACTGGCACTTTTTGCATCCATGTAACGGTAGTGTGAAAAATCGAGTGATGTGAGGACTCACCAGAAAGTCCATAAAACAGGTGGATGGTGCTCTCCTCCCACTGGCCTCCCCACATAGTTTTAGCCATCCTCCGCTCTTTGTCCAGTACTCAGGCACTCCTCACCTATCATGCTTTTTAGGGCTCCTCGTCCACGCCCAGTCTTGCTCCGCTTTGCTTCTGCTTCCTCTGTGAGGAGTTTGTCAGGCAGAGTGCAGAGGTCAGTGGTAAAACACATGGAGCGGAATTTATCAAAACCAGTGCAGATTGAATCTGGAGCAGTTGCTCATGGCAACCAATCAGTTTCTCTCTTTCATTTTCAAAGCTTCATTGAACAAACAGAACACAGAAATTGATTGGTTGCTATGGGCAACTTCTCCATCTTCTGTCTACTTCAGGTTTCATAAATCCCCCCTATAGTGCAGAGGTCAGTAGTAGACAACACAGTGTCCTCAGGCCATTTGAGGACAGTGGCCTCTCACTGAATAACAACAAATGGGCGGAGCTGGCTGTGATGTTACAGCCGACTCCACCCATTTGTTTTGATTTGGCCAGGACCTGCAGGACGCGTATGACAGATGGCAGACAAATGGAAACAGTTGGGCGGAGCTAACGGTGACATCACTGCCCAATTGCTTATATTTTGCCAGCATCTGTCAGAATGTAATTTCGCTTTCCGAGTTCGTCGCTTAACAAAATATTACATTTCCCTGAAGCATATAATCAGTGCAAAACACAAGGGACAGTAAATTACTGCTTCTGACACGTTTTCCAGGAATTTTAAGATGTAGTGCTTTTCCAGTAAATGTGCAGACAAAAACACATATATAATTTTGCTTGAGAAGTTTATTTTTTGGGAGAAAAAATATGATGAGCATTGCAGCCTGAAGAAGTTCAGCATGTAAAATATATGCAGAAAATATATCTTATCTGCAGACAGTTGGTTTCAGCTCAAAACCTTGTTTAAATTAGCTTATAAATATTTAGCCATAGCACATTGCTAATAATGCTATATCTGAGAGTAAAGAAAACCTGCAATGATAGAAAATGGAGGGTATAGTTGCTAACATCTCCTTTTTGGAGGGTTGCCAATTGCTTGCCAGTTGCTTGCTGTCATGCTGTTCCATTGCCTTCAATACTTTCCAAGACACAAACCTGGAACAAGTATTTAAATCAGAAATTCTCAATTTATTCCCAATGACTGTGTGCTTGTTCTGGGTTAGTGACACAGGAAACCAGGAAGCTGGTATTCTGACAAGATCAGCATTGGTAGTCCCAGTTTTCCTCTCTTAATGGGTTTCCTTGACATCTTTCTCAAGATAACATTTTTCACAATTCAATTAAGCCATGAGGCACCTACAAATAGACATGTAAGCTGCGGAAAAATTCGGTTCGGATATTTAGTTATGTCGGGATTCAGATCCGAAATTCTATTTGGCTCGGGTTTCGGATTCGGACGAAATACTATTCTTTGTTACTTTCGGATGAGTTTACAAATATTCATTGCGAATACCACAGAAAACCATATAGAGATATTAATACTAAAGCTAAAGCTCCTAGACCCGAATGGCATTCAGGAGTCCGGATTTCTGAATACCATTCGGGAGCTCCAGAAAGCAATACGGCATTTGGCAGCTCTCGAATGCTATTCGGAAAGTCGGACTCTATCCAGGTCTGGGAGCATCAGTTTTAGTATTATGTATATATAGGTAGTATTCTATGATACGAGCGAATATCCGTAGTGGCACCATTGTGGCTCATATATACATAAAACTAAACCTGAAGCTTCCATGCCCGAATGGCATTCGGGAGCTCCCAAATGCAATTCGAAAATTCAACATCTGATTGGCCAGAAAAGTCACATATCCGATTCAATTTAGTTTTTTAACAATATTCGGACGGGATCCGAAATTCGGAAATGGAAATTCTTATTCGGATGCATTCAGATGCATTGGCATTTAGAAATTCGGATATGTCCGAATGTAGGAAAATTCAGACGAATTTTGATTTTGAACAAATAGAATCACATATGTCTACAAAAAAATCTCTAATATATAGCAAGTTGGCTAAGTGGTTAGCATTTTTACTTTTTAGGACTGAGGTAGTGTGACCAGTTTGCTCTGTCGACAATAGCGGCAAGGAGTTTGCATAATATCCTTGTGATTTTTCAGTGTGACTTTGTTCTTGTGTACTAAAACAATGTGGTAGATTACATGGCTTCTGACCAAACATGCCTTATGGTATGTGTGTTTCTATGATTTTGGTAGACATATTAGAATGTGTAATCCTTTTCTGAGCCAAAGAACTGGTCTATACCTATTCAGACTTCTCCAACCAGAGGATCCTCCAGTGGACCCCAATCCTTCTGGTGGGCCCCAATCCATAGTGCCTGGGCCACGGAACCTACCTTGAATCAAAGACAACCTGTCTGCTGTGGTGCAGAACGACCTGGGCAGATTGATCTCCTGTGTGGCAATGTATAGCTCTGGTGTTTTGGTCCACAGAACATCTTCCCAGGTATCAATACTTTGGGCATTTCTTCCTTCCAATGACTAAAAATCCGGTGGCATTTTTCAGCTCAGTGACCAGCAATGCGGGGCCATTCTTTTTTTTTCTCTAACCACCAATAAAAGAGACATGATATACACTGACCAGCAATGTAATAGGGAATCATTCCGACTGACCAACAATGTAACAGGGCATTTTTTACCACACCACTCTGTACACATTGTTATATGTTTGATAGTGCTGATTGATGCTAACCACTCTTGCTGTACATCAGCTATCTCTGGCCACAACATTCCATACATTACATACTACTGGCCAAAGTGTTTGTTGTCTTAACACATGTTGGTTGTCTTGTAGTCCCAAACTATTTTAGTAAAGTCAATCATAAAAGAAGGCTAAGACTCCACCACACGGCCTTCGTAAAAGCAAATTATCGACCTACCATAGGTGAGTACACCACCTACCCCCCTCATCCAACTTCGCCATATTTATTGCGCCAGGTAGTGGCGCTTCCGTTCTCCAATTTTTGTTTCCTAAGACTTTAGGGTTGACTTTAGAAGTTGAAAACCCAATCATATCCAGATAAAAAAAAACAAAAAAAAAAACAGGAATTTGCTTTTCACATGACTGGTTAATAGAAATGAATCTTTACTTAATGTATGCGGTGTATATTTTATGTGCTGAAAACACGCAATGTGCAATATGAGCATTTTGTGGGTACAAGTGTTCTAGCATATGTGTGCTCTGCATACAGCAAGTAGGCTAAAACTGTATTTCACCTTATGTCTTTATTGGAAATAAGTGCGCTGTTAAAGTGAGCAATGGCCATCCCCATATTTCTACCTTGACAGGTTTCCTTTAATGTGCAGTAGGTGAATAACATCATATTGAATTCATAAGAAAAACTATTGTGTCTGATATATATAAATAAAACTCTAGCCCTGCTGAACTGGCCACTATCTCCATGTTTTTCCATTTCTCTACTGCACTGTTTTATAAACTTGCCCTTAGAAATGATATATGGAATATGCATGGACAATTAAAAATCTGCAGTTGGTATCACAATATGTACACAGGAGTGAACTGAATTGGCTAATACATTGTGATGAAAAAATCAAACATAGAAAAAAAACAAAAAAACTCTTCATCTACTTATTAAAACTAGCACTATTCTGAAGTTAGGAAAACATTTCCAGAATGCTAAAAAAAAGGTAATAATCAGCCTGACATTTCAGGTAGCCCAAATAAGAATAGGACAGCATATTGATTAAGACTTGCAGACTGGTAGGCATGTTTACAAGGACAGGGAGTGTATTGTTAGGCCCCATTCACAATTAATCCGTAAGCATCTGATTTTCAATGGATGTCAATTGATGCTAATGGAAGGTAACCCAAAGAATGTATGGGGCCAGTTCACTGTGTTGTGTTGCAGTGCACTGAAAAAAAGAGCAAACCCCGCTCTACCCTTTTCATTGCAACGTAACAAAACGCATCAAAAATGAATGTCAATGAGTTTCAACAAAACAAAGTTAAAAAAAAAAAAATACATAGAAGTTTTAACCTTAAAAATGGTATGTCCTGTCAGGTAAATGTCCCCTCCTCTCTTTGCCGGCATTCATCGGCAAAATGGCCGCGGCTGATAAGCATTCGTGATGTCGTTACGCAAGTGCACGATGAGGTCACACGTATGTGTGATGACGTCCCAGCGGGATGACACCCGGCAGCTGCTACGGGTGACACAATACCTGGGATTCCTCATGCCCCTGTGAGGAATTTGTGTATTACTCAGCTGTAGATCCTCAAACCATCTCAGAATTGGTGCTGACACTGTCCTTCCTTCTGGAGGGTAGCTACTTTTGTTCCCCATGATCCCTGTGTGTGTTGAAAAGCAGCCACCACTCCACTCTCACTCCAATGATGGACTACAATCTCTTCTTTAGTTTACTCATTTGTACTGAGATTGTAGTCTATCATGGGATTGAGTTTGGAGTGGTGGCTACTTTTGAACACACACAGGGACCATGGGGAGCAAAAGTGGCCAGAAGGAAGGACAGTGTCAGTAAAAATTTAGAGATGAGTGACACACAAATAGGGTACATTTTTGTTAATAGTTTAAGTACTTAAATCCATTTTTAAGATTTAACTCCTGAGTTTAGTAATACTTTAAGTCATAGAATACTTTACTACATAAGCCAGTAATTATGAAATTAACAGTATAATTTCAAAAGAGATTTGATAATTTTCTTCCTGCCATTAGTATAGTTTTATTTCCTATAGGATAGTAGATAAATATTTTCCAGAAAATCAACTGGCTACCTGTGTGGGGACATTATTTGTTTTTCCTTTATGTGTCAAAAGTTGCCTAGTGGATTTGTTTTTCTTTATATGAACTAAAAGTGTAATGGTTGCAAGAGAGTGAACGTGAGAGATATGCAGTGGGTTAGATTTACAAAAGAAGTAAAGCATTTTCAGTCTGCAAAAGACATTTTCTGTTTGCAGGGGAATTTTCATAAATAAATGCTCATAATTAGGTGTTCTTCGCAAGGTTAATTTTACCCACATTCACTAAGCTAAGTAAAAATTCCATTACAGAGTGAAAATTCACTTTTCAAAGTGAAATATTAAATTCCTTTAGTAAATAAGCCACAGCAAGTCTATATTTCAGCCATATGAAGGTGATATTAAGTCAAAAGGTTTTCATGCTATTTCAAATACTTATTAAATCACTTACAATGGCTGCTGCTTCTTGGTTTTTAATCCTGAATCAGCTGGTCCCCTGAGCACTGGCCTTGATATCCTGTTTTAGGGTGGCTCCTTTCCTTTGCAGGGTCCTATTGAGCCACTCTTGTGTGTGATAGTAAGCTGGGTGTGTTACCACAAACACACAGGCACAGCAAGGCAAGATACTCCCCTGCTTCCCATTCCTCCTTCCTGCCTCCTCCCTTCTTCAAGCTCTTATGATCTTGTACCGAACAGGAAGTTCGGGGAAGCTGAGCTGAGAGAGTTGGGGCTGTTTGGAAACATGATGACTGTATGTACTTGGGCAAAAATGGAAAGAAATACTTTTCTGTGCAATATATATTAACGTTTTAGACTTTAATACTATTTAACTATATAGCTAGGTAAATCTAAAATAGTGATCTTATGTTGTAATCCTGCAAAACACTTTTACATGTACCTGAGATTAGCTGAAGACCGTCATTCACTTAGAATAAAATGGAAGGCTTATTCACTTTATCTTGGTTAAAAGTGAAGTTATCAAAACTAAGTGGCTGTCACTTTCTGTCTTCTTAACACAGGTACTGCATTTATGAAATGACAACATCATTATTATTCTGGCAAGTGTAAAATATTCCACACAGGGCAAATAAATAAAATGTGAGCCTCTTGATTGATCAATTTGCTTCCTGAGCACAGCAAACACGATATATTTACATTGATTTTTTTTTTTTATTGCTGTTTCAGTAAATCAAGCCAACAGCATGATTTATCAAAGCTGTGGTTGTTTTCTGAATTTTGTTAGCCCTTTAGGTTAAGAGGCATGTCGCTCTCTAGACAAACTAAAATGCATTTCTTAAACTTCCAGGACAAAGCACTACCAACAGCTTCTGCAATCAGAATTATTAAGAAACACCTAATTGCTTAGGTATCATTTACCTGTTTCACAAAAAAAAAATTGATGCCGCTTGAAAACATGTAGAATATCCAGATTTCTTGCCTCTTGCTGTGATAAAGGCAGATTAGTGTAGTCAAGCAAGTATCACCATTACATCAGCAGCTGTGCTAATGAGTTAGCAGCAAGTAGAGGTTCAGTACCCTGGACAGCTCCCAGATTCGTTGCTGTGAAGTACTGATACGCAGAACCAGGCAACTGTTATCCCTGCTGGCAGTTCACTGAGGTATAACTGAAAAAAGAAAAAGGACACATTCACATTTTTAATTATAAGATGCAATTCTGAAGGAAAATCACAATTACAGAAAAACTTGTGTCTAATAAAAATAGCAAAGTATCGTTACGGAACAATGATGGGAAGAACTGAGGAAACCACTGCATCGGATAAATGAAACCCTACCTTTACCATCACTGAAATTTTACATTAACTGATGAATTATATTTTAATACATATCTGAATGGAGGATTTTTTTATGACAAGAAATTACATTGATATTAAAGTCAAAAGTCTTTAACCTTTTTAAATACTGATTAAATCACTTACAATGGATGCTGCTCATTGATGTTTCATTTCTTAAAGAGACTGAACCCATGAGCACTGGCCTTAAAATCTTGTTTTAGGGTGGCTCCTTTCCCTTACAGGGCCCTATGGCGCCACCCTTGTGTGTGATAGTAAGCTGTGTGTGTCTCCACAAACACACAGGCACAGTAGGGCAAGCCAATTGTCCACTCTTTGCTCCTTCTTCCCCTCCTCCATTTTTTAAGCTAGTAGATAGAGAGCTGCTGGACAGTGTGCTTTCCCTTGTAATCTTGTACTAGACAGGGAATTCAGTGAAGCTGAGCCGAGAGAGTTAGAGCCAGCTTTTTGGAAACATGATGAATGTGTGTGCCTGAGCAATCATTTAAAGAAATACTTTGATGGGCAATGTATATTAGTTTGATCTGTATGCATTATTGAAAAAAAAGAAAAGTTTAAAAGTTTAATACTATTTTAATGCTGATAGGTTTCATTGTAGATGCCCCTACTCAGAGAGTGATGCACTACTCTAAGGCTTCCACTTAACCCTACACTAACCTGCCCTGTAATACTAAACTTCACTTAATCTTTAACACTAGCTCTCCCATACATTATGTAAATGTAATGCTTTTGCATACTCAGTTCTCCTGTGCTGAAATCCTCTGTACCAAAAACCAACCATCCTGTACTGAATCCAATACTTCGTATTTTTTGTCCCCATGATATATTTTTATGTGTGTATGTGCTAAAAACTACAACATTTATGAAACAAGATGTGTCCATAACATTTGGGATCCTTTCAGTTTCGGTATTTTGTCCTGGATTATTTTGAAATATATCTAAAAAAAAGTGAAAGAGGGAGTTTGTGGCCCCCAATTTCTATATACATAATGGATATCTGGAGTTAATAAAACAACATGATAAACCAGGATAGCTTCCCATTTGAGTTTATTTACTATAGGAGTAGATAGTGTTAATTTGCCAAAGTGAATGGTCAATTTACAGCTTAGTGTATCCAAACCATACAGCAAGCTTTTGCATGAATAGGTATGATTATATGATATGTGGGATGAGGACTTTGTAGTGCAGGGTAAGCAGATGGGAACATGCCCAAGAGCCCAAAGTTATCTAGTAAGAAGAGGATTTTAATAATCATGCAATCTAAAATCGGAGAGACCTGCTAAAAACTAAAAAGATAGGTAACAGACAGTTCGGTTACCCATTTAGATGTCTCGTTAAATTAGGGAGTAAATAATCTTACTAAGTAGTATTTTACTGAAAAAGTACTTTAAGCAGTGGTAGTGAGTCAGTGAACCCTTCAACAATAAGTGAATCTAAGCATCCTTAGGACAAACATAGACATGGACACAGAAAAGAAAATGTTAAAATACATTTGAAGTGCTTTTAGCCTTTTATATGTGCTGTAGTAAAGGAAAGTGAACTCGATGGACTTGTGTCTTTTTTCAACCTGACTAACTATGTAACTATAGGGGCGCATGTATCATGCGTGCCTTAACGTATGTCATATGACAAATGAGTGCCGGTGATCTCCATCTTCTACGATTTTGGAATACACCCTGTCATCTGTGCAATCACTATGAGCACCACAATCATTAATGCAGGTCCAATCGCTGTAAGGAGTGCAGGTGACACATCACCACACTACATATATACAACGGGGGGGGGGGGGGGGACACAGTGACAGCTCTCAGCAACAGCTTTAGACTGACAACTGTGCCCAAAAATGTTGGGCGAGTGAAAGTATCGCTGTGAACAATTCTTGGAGCCATGCATGACACATATTCTCCCCCGGGCTGGTGCATGCATTTTTGCCTACACAGGGGAATGTACATTTTTCTGCCTGCCCCCCCCCCCCTCCACAAACACGCCCTTAGGCTGTAGCCTTATGCCAGCCCTGCTTGAGCTGCTTGCTGATTGGCTCTGGTTCCCTCGTTCGGCCCTGGCCTTTGGACTGTCCAGCCCTCCCGGATCTAGGTGAGAACAGGTGGTGGAATGGTGGGTGTCACGCTGGTACTTCAGGGACCTACAGCCTACTGCACCCACCTACTGGACCTGCTGAAGGTGATCGCTCGCCCATGTTCTGGCATGGAAAGAGCTGCCCATTAACGTGTTTCCAGGTGACGTTCCACAGGGATCGGAGTGTATGTGTGTGGGATGGCTTATCCTGGAGATGTATTTGGTATTCTAACTGCCTAGTCTGCTGTCTGCAACAGATTGGTGCTGGTCTGCGGTCTGCCATGCATTGGGTGTGGTCTGCAGTCTGCCATGCATTGGTGCTGTTCTGAAGTTTGCCATGCATTGGGTCTGGTCTGCGGTCTGCCGTGCATTGGTTCTGGTCTGCGGTCTGCCTTGCCATGCATTGGTTCTGGTCTGCGGTCTCCCGTGCATTGGTTTTGGTCTGCAGTCTGCCGTGCATTGGTTCTGGTCTGTGGTATGACTTGCATTGATCCTGGTCTGTGGTTTGCCTTGCATTGGTCTGTGGTGTACCTTGCATTGGTTCTGGTTTGAGGTCTGCTGTGCATTGGTTCTGGTCTGAGGTCTGCTGTGTATTGGTTCTGGTCTGAGGTCTGCCCTGCATTGATTCTGGTCATGGGTAGACTGACCATTTGGTTGCCTTACCACATGCACTGGGGCAAGGGGGCGGGGTTTGTATTCCGCACATGCAATATGCGCCCAAAGCTCCACTCCCGTCCTAGATTATTCACTTTCCTGTCAAATTTTCTACTAATTCTCCTGCAATTCACCCAGGATAATTGGCAGAATTGAAGAATGTAGGTCAAAATAGCTAAACCAGAACATTTCTGCCATTTGGCTCACTTTCCAAATCACCTATATTGGTCTAGATTTTGAATGTCACCTACCAATTCCCTTGCAGTTCACTTTTTAGTGAATAGACCTGCTATTTTGAAAACAGTGACAAAATAGTTTCTGTAACACAAGAATGTATATGTGGGCAGAGCTTGTATATGGGTGGAGCACAAGGGGGCCCCAAAATCTTGTATTGCCCGGGGGCCCCATGTGTTGTCAGTCCGCCCCTGCTCAGCAAGTTCTTTCAATAGAACACTATCTTCCCAGGCAACCTGGAACCCGGGCGGCACGTAACAATTCGCCGCCTGGTTTCCGGATAATCGGGGCACGCGGCACCGGTATTCCGTATTGGTGAGTACTGAAAAAAATATCGCTACTAGTACTCGATACCGAAATAACAGTATCGGCGAATCCCTAGTTACTGTTATTACTTAACAAATATACATTGCCCAGCAAAGTATTTCTTTGCATTTTTGCCCAAACACTTACAGCCATCATGTTTCCAAACAGCTCCAACTCTCTTGCCTCAGCTTCCCTTAACTTCCTGTCTGGTACAAGATTATAAGGGATGGAGCAGTCTCCAGCATCTCTCTATCTACTAGCTTGGAGAAGGGATGAAAGGTGCAGGGAGCACTGGAGAGGCTTGCCTTGCTTTGCCTGTGTGGACACACACACACAGCTTACTAGCACATACAAGGGTGGCTCTATAAGACTCTGCAAGGGAAAGAAGCCACCCCAAAACAGGATATCAGGGCCAGTGCTCAGGAGACCTGATTCTGCAAGAAACTAAAACTTTTAAACATCATGAAACATAATTTGTAAGTGATGTAATCAGCATTTGAAATGGCTAAAACCTTTTGACTTTCATATCACATTAAGGTGTTAGTCAGACAAAAGAACTGGTGAGCAAGATTGAGTTTTTACTGCATCAGATTTCAGAAACAATTCTGACATTACAATGAAACATTTTAGTGAAATACATTGAAGTCAACAGGGAAGGCAAACATAAGGTAATTTGAGTTTTTTAAATGGTGCAATAGGCTTTAACCTCCCTGACGGTATGATTATTCAGGATTTTAGCATCCCAAAGCGGTACATTGTTTTTCATGGAAATTTGTTGTTTTATATTGTAGGCCTGTAATTCTTAGTAAATCTTTGGAAAAACTCATCTAAATCTATCCAAATAAGAGTCCAGTAGACATCCCAGGTATGATAAAGTTTGAAACACGAAATTACAAAATTATAATATAATAAAATTCGGGCTGCGGAAATTAACGATTAATCCCTTGATTAATCGTTAATTTTTTTGATCGATCAAAATTATTTTGATCGATCAAAGTTCTTTTGATCCGTACTCACCTCTCCGCCAGCTTTATAATTATTTATTATATTATAATTTATTATAATTGTGAAAAAGTGTCAGGCATGGCACTGGACAAAGCTCTAGGGACAAAATTGAGGTGAAATAGTTTGATACATAAGTGTAATCATAGCAGATTACATTGTATTGTGTGTATTCTGTGTACATTACAACTTTTCACTTTTTAATTTCCCGCCGGCTGTGACGCCTGAAAACGAAACTAAAAGTCAGATGCCGGCATCGGCCGGCTGCGTACAGCAGAGGACACCGCGGGCTCGCAGGGACAAGGTAAGTGACACTTTTCTGTGCATAGGCTCGGGGTTACTGCTCTTGGTACTGAAAATTAACCCCAAGCCAGACTCGGGAATACTGCCAGGGAGGTTAATGGCTTCTGAGGGCTAGGGAAGCTCTGTTCAATTATCCTGGTTCCCTATTAGTTGGAAACATGACATTAGATATTGAGAAAAATCTAACACTGACCCCCACCCCTTTGTTTATCAGCAAAGCCATGTGATTGTCATGCCAGAACTAGCATGATAATAAAATGTTTTGGTCTTTGGGCTTGTTCACACGCATCCAATGTATTCCAATTGTATTTTGGGCTCTAGTTCATACTGCAGCATTCAGTTCCAGAGCATATAAAAAAACTGCAGCAAGCCCTATTTTTCCTGCTCTTGAACGCTTCGGAACGCATGCAAGCACATCAAAAATGCATGGAAAGGCCCTGGAATGCACTGAAAGCCCATTTTAGGCAAAACAAAACGCACCAGAACACGTAAAAAACGCTGCAAAAATGCTGCAAAACACATATGTATGCGTGTGCAGAAACGCAAGCAGATCTGCTCTGCACTTGGTGTGAAAAAGCCCTTAAACAAAGAGCATTAGGGTTAGCTTGGTTGATAATAGAAAAAACATTGATCACTACAAATTACTGGGGAGGGAATGATAGCGAAGCTGATGATTTGCCCTGCAAAATAATCCTGTCATTATAAAGAAACATGGTGGCTGCTTTTTCTGACTTTATTTATAAAAATAAGCTAGCAGGCTGGCTCTTCTGCCAGTTGTTCAGTTGTTGATCAGGAAACTTGGAAAAAAGTCACAAATTACCCTTTTACTGGTTCTGGGTCAGTGAAGCAAGTCAGCATGACAGCCAGGCTACTAGCATTTTCATAAGAATGCCCAGCAATGGCAGCCATCACTCGCCGGTTTCTAATAAGTGATGGTCTCCTTTAGACATGTGCACTGCCAAAAAATTCGTTTAGTTTCGTTTCGTTTTAAATTCGGATTTGTGTTATTTCGTTTTTCAGGATTCGGGTGTGAAAGTCAATTCGGATTCGGAATTCGGATTCGGACGAAATTCGGTAGCGGTAGTTCGAACGTTCGTTTCGTTTTCTGTTCTTATTCGTTTCTTATTCGTTTCGTTCATTTGCAGCAAAAGTGACATTTGAGGGGGAAAAAATATTTTTCTCCTTCTCTAATGTCACTTTGCTCCAACGAACGAAACGAATAAGAAACGAATAAGAAACGGATAAGAACAGAAAACGAAACGAACGTTCGTACGAACGCTACCGAATTTCAGAAATGGACATTCGGATTCGTTTGCATTCGTTATGTCTGTAATTCGGAATTCGGATACATCCGAATGCCCGAATTTCCGAAAATTCGTCCGAATTTCGATTCGGAACGAAACGAATCGCACCTGTCTAGTCTCCTTTCAACGTTCTAAGACTACAGATAATGGCATCAGAACTAGATTATTTCACCTGATACACTGTTATTACATGATACATTCATAATAGTGAGCTAGTGCAATGTCACGCTACATTAATGGAAATCCAATGTTAGTCAATTATGCTGGGAGCTGTCAGATTAAAAAGACTAATTGTTTCTCGCTTCATAGACACATTCCCATTTTATAAATAATCATTGCTAGAAATTAATTATATATATTCATGTTCTTCTCATTACAGAACTGCTGTTGCAAGGACTTTTGTAGCAAGATCAATAATGATTTCACTCAAGGCATGTGGAGTAAATATTGTTAAAACTGTTTATTAATAATAATAATAACAATTGTTGCCATTGTTAATAAAATAAATAATAATAAATAAACATACAACAATAATTAATAAACATTGTATACAAATAATAAAAACTCTTACAGCAACCCATTGCTTATTAGCCCTAAGCAGAATAAAAAATAAAAACAACCTTCCATGTTAACCACCCGTCCACCAAACGTTCAGAAACACCGCGGTCAGCAAGTGGTTAATTGTGACCAGACCTACAATCCAGAAAACAAGATATTAATTAGTGTGATGGAACAGCTAATAAAAATAATATATGATACCATACATCAATACAATAGAACATGTTAACTCTGGTCTATAATGGGGTTAAATCCCTTTTTCTTTCTTATAGGAAACAAAGCTGAAAAATCTTCACAGGCTTTATCAAATAGCAGAGATACTTCCCCTCCCTTGTGCAGGCAAAACTTCTTAAAATATTGCAATCCAATAGCCACCTTGGCTTTCTCCATTTCTTTTCTCTTTTTTAAAAAATTTGTTTCATTTAAAATTCATGATATTTTCATACAGGTAAATTCCTCCATAGGCTCTTGATGGTTTAATATGCAAACAATTGAGGTTGAAATTGGAAATCTATAGTAAAGGTCATCCTTCTATGAATACATATGCCTACAGCTATTGCATAATACTTACTTTCCCATATAGTGAGGCAACCATTCTGTTTAGTATTTTTGGATGCAATGTACTATAGTTGTACTGTTAATTGGTTGAAGACTCCATGGTTGACTTCTCTCTCAGTTAAAGTGTATGTAAACCCTAACAATGACCTTCTCATATTTTCTCCCTTTCAGTCTGTTAAATATGCAGTTGGAAGTGTTTTGGTATATCTGTCTGATAAGTGCAAAAATACCCATGGATCCTGCCTAAAATCCTGTCAGCTGAGAACGTCCTGGGCTCTGTTCCTGTGCTGCATCCTTATCAGTTACAATGTTAAAGCAATCTCTGAGATACTTCTGAAGACTACAGAACTCCAACCCTCTATGCTATGGAGAATACAGTAGGGTGATTGAGTGTTGTCACCCTGAGGCAGGAAAAGCATTACTGGAAGAATTAATTGCTTTGCAATTAGCAGTGCCATTCTCAGCCTGCCATGTACACTCCTTCAGTTGGCTGTTGGGCTGTCTATCATCTCTATCAGATAAGCAACCCAATAGCTAGATGAAAGTGCCCACAAGGCAGGTTGATTGTGCTGCATAGTCAGCTGATAACATCCTGGGCCTGTCACTAGGCTTAAATCCCGCTATTGGTGCCACTGGCAATTATACATTGCAACACAGGCACCAGGGAGAGAAGTGGGAAATGCAAGCATTCAGTACAGTTATGCACAGTAACCTTAATAGCAACTCTTATTTGCTAAGATCAGAGACACTGTGTTCATTCTAAGCCTATTCTCTTTCTATACCCTTCAGCAAAATGCAATGTAATGTAGAAGAGGCAAAAAATAAAAAATACTCTTGCCATTATTCTTATGCTCAATATTAAATAAAATCCTACTTTAAAATTATGTACTCAGCCTGTCACAATTCATTGAAAGGACCCCTAACCTACAAGTCAAAAGTTATTGGAAGTAATGAGAGGTGATACAGTTAGCTTTAGGTCAAATGTGTTTTCCCTTCAGGCAGGCATGTTATACTATGCACTTGCCAGCAATATCTGTTGGCCGAAACGAATAGCTGAAGGGCAGACACTCTTCAATGTGCCTGTGACATAACCTGTCATGCTCAGCACACTTGTACTGTGCTCCTGATTAGTACTCTGGTTATGACCCTGACCTGTTCTTTCACCACTACTCATTTGACTGTCCCAGCCTTCTCCATATGATACGTCTTTGGGTAAACACTTCCTGCCCTGTCTCCTATTTATTTATTATGCTACATGCTACGGCCCCATGTTGACACATTTTGTCTGCCCACCTAAAATAACCCATTACGTGTACCATAAACATGTAATTTAGGAATATTGTGTAATTTAAGTTTACAACTTCTGGACACAAAAATGCTGATGTACGGAAAGTATGCTACAGTATGTCCTAGTTGGTCATTGCAACCAGCCCCCTTCCAACTGCAGTCTAGAACTTCCAAATTAATAGGGACTGTAATAGTGTATTACACCAGCTTTCCTAAGCACAATTTTTCTCTGGCTTATATTTAATTTCCTCTTCGGCCAAGGTTTGATGATTTATCTTAAATATCACGTTTCAAGTCATTAAATTAACATGAGACACATGAAATAGGATTTCAGGCCATTACTATTACATTTACTGTGTGTAACTTGTATCCACCCACTGAGCTGGTGAACCCTTTGCATGAAAAGATGAATACTTTGATCTCTCTGGGTGAGAGCACATCTGAACGGAAGCTGTAAATTGCCTGAAGGTTAGGAAACTATTGTAAAGCATATTCCATGATTATCTACTGTAAATGTCTGCAACCTTTTAATTGTCATATCTACATTTCTTTCACTCTAACTACTCAGTACAGATTCTAGATTGAATATTTAACTATTATTTGTATATACTGTGTGGTGCATTGATGCATCCTTCCTCTTAAAAGGCTCATGTGCCTCAGTAATTAGCATAATACTGTGAAGGCAAAGCGTAGAGGAGATAAAGGTTGAACTTATAGAGACTCTGTCAATTCATGAATACTAATACCTAGCCTGCTTGCACAAAACTGAATCAACTCTCAGTATTCTTTGCTTTGCCCAAATGCCATATTATTCTGATCAGGCAAAGCTCCCACACTTCTGTTTGCCACTAAGTTCCATCTCCATACACTCCTGTTGGCCCATTACTGTGATGGGCAGTCTTACTGGCCAATAGGAGACAGGCAGTGGTAGGAAAACATTAGCACTATGAGGAAATGCTAAATCAGAGAAGCCCATCATTTGAGTATACCAGAGGATAACGAAAGCTGTTTGCTTCAGGTACATGCTTCAGGTACTTGTCATTACCTTTCAGCTCTCTAGACAAAGTCTCTAAAGCTACCTGTCATCTAACTAAATATCATAAACTGAGATCCTTTGATGACAGTGGGCACTATAGGGGGACAGTCAGTACCTTTAGGCTTAGTGTCTCTCTCCTGACAGCACCAAATTGGCAGCTTTCTACAAATTCCTGACGTCTAAGGTAGGAGAAGAGCTGACACTCCCTACCCTCCTTCCCATGTTTTAGCTCTGGACACCTATTCTACCTGCTGTCATCTCCAAGCGCTGTCAAATGGCAGGCCATCTAAAGAAATCAGCAAATCTAAACTAAAAACGCTTTAGAACGTTAGTACTTCAATAAGAAGTATGCCACTGGAGGAACACACAGAAAATAAAGGGACTATCTGGCACATTATGACACCTCATATCTTTAATAAGAGGAAAGGTTCACTTAAAGTGTAACTATAGCCTTACAATGAAACATTGCTGGCAGATAGGCTTTTTATTGCAGAAGAGGCTCTGCATGTCTGTTTTGTTCAAGCTTCTCTTCTGTCTGCTAGCATCATTTCTAAATGTACACTAAGCTTCACATGCACAACTCAATGTACATACTCAATATGGCTTAGGTGCTGGGATGAATTAACTCCCCTTACGTCAACCCCGGCCAGCCTATCAAGGTGGCCATGGACACCAAACCCAGAAAAAGCCCAGGTGAAGATGCCAGCAGTGGAAAGGGAGCTTATGGGCATTGCATCACTGTATTGTTAAGTACAAAGGACTTTAGTCCCACTTTAGATTAGATGCTTTTTGTTAGTCCCACTTTAAAAGCCTTCTCAAGTCCCAAGCAATTTCATACTCATCAAAAGTATGCACTGGCATAATTTAAAAAAACAGCTGTCACTAATTTTGCCAATTTTTAATATTTTTCTTTACAATAAAGTCATTGACGGATGTTTGCTAATTAATTGGCAGACTTATCCTAATTCTTTTTATCATTTGTTCTGATATTTTTAGTGGCTCAGAGTGACTTGTCACAAACAGATGGAGCATATTTATGTTGAACAATCTGGTAGTTACCGAGGGCCAGTTTAGAAACCCCCTTTACCAATTTTACTTCATGGAAGGGGGACTTGTTTTTTTTTACACTAAAAAGGTTTCCAATTAGATAAAGAACAAAGTTATCAAACCATGAATACCTAACCCTGACAAAAGGGTGGCAAGGTTACATTTGGTGGATTTTGGTAGATTTTAGTTGGTATCTGCTAGTTAAGAATTACATTCACCAGCACAGGAAAAAAGATTACAAAAATAAATAAACAAGGATCATTGAAGCTGATCATTGGGCCTCTTTCTAATTAGGGAATGCAGAAAAAAGTTTCCTATCATGAAACAAGAGATAACAATAGCACCGTATTAATGGTTTTGGAGTTGAGAGGTATTTAGTCCATCATAAAAATCCAAGAAGGCTAACATCATAGCTACTGCAAAATAATGTTAATTGTGACTGCAAGGAATTGAAAGTAATAGGTTTAGGTCTCATTCACACGAGCAAAGGCTGGCACATACAGCTCCGTGCTGCGTACACGGCCGTATCGGGCAGTTCCTGGGAAGGATAGGTGCTGCGTGTGATTAGTACGCAGCACCTGTCCTTCTCTATGGGACTACGCGACCGTACGCCACCCTATGCTCACCCGCCCTGCACGTCGGTGCGGGTGTCCGTACTCGTACGCTGACAGGATGGATCCTGTCTGAGTCCGAGCCGGGACACCCGCACCCGTATGGACCAGCACTTGAGGTGAGCGTTGGGCGCGTACGGCCACCTATTCCCATAGAGAAGAACAGGCTGCTGCGTACAATCACACGCAGCACCTGTCCTTCCCGGGAGCTGCCCGATACGGCCGTGCACGCATCACGGAACTGTACCTGATGGCCTTTTCTCGTGTGAATGAGGCCTTATATGTAACATTTTGCAATGACAGGTGAGTTAAAGCTAAACTCCAGACAAACTTCTAAATACACTGATATAATACATCTATGGGAGCAATTTTTTCCTGGCAAAAATATTTGTGTATTGTTGCTTTAATTTAATTAAATTTTTTAAACATATTTCACTGATTTTTTTTCCCTTTGTGAAAAAAAAGATAGATTAGTGAGGGGTTCCCTTGGAACAGGAACAAGTTTAGTATCGTTGAAAAAAAGCTTCTGCAATCTTTAGGAGCCATTTAAAGCCCACTGTACCCCTAAAAATGACAAAAAACACCTCCATTTTCCCTTCCACATTGACACCCATTCTTTTAACCAAAACAGATTTTCACTGAAATTTCAGAGAAATGAAAACTCTCTATTTCGCTTATTCCTAATGCTCAAGAGCAGCAAAAATCATCTTTCTCCTCTTCCTCCTTACAACAATTATAAGTCATTCACTATAAAGTGTACAGAAATATGAACCCTTATACACTTGACAATTCATTAAATGCTCTCCTGTCTAACTGCTAGTGGTACAGTCTATTCACCATCAGTTATTTCATTTGGCAGCCATTGGGAAACTAATAGCAGTTTAGTATCTTTTTATCAGAAGATATTTAGCTGAGACCTAGCTTAGGTAGAGAAATCATACAGCGTTAAAGTTGCTGCCATGCGTATGACAACTAACTACCACAGGTGTCTTCCCACCTTGAACTTGGTACCGTGGTCAGAGGTACAAAAAAACATTATCACTTCAGTGGCTTCAGAGAAACTCACACATGCTTAATTTTCATCTAAAAGTTCAGGTTTATACTGTATAGGTATAAATTTATTTTCTGATAGTCATAAATTATATTTTAAATGTATTGTCATATTTAATTTTTTTCCCCCATGTAAATGCCTTTAACATAACACACTTTGCCACTGTATTTTTTTTAAGAATGTTGTTCAATGAGTGCTCGCCATTTTTGAGCGGAATTTAAAATACAATGCACAGGGCTGCATTGGAGGGGTTAATTCAATTTTCCCAAATTTGCTTGGGAAAGTAGAATTACCATTTAAATTAGTCTCCTCATGAGTAGATACAGAATGTTATATAACCAAACTTTGTGAATATTTCTCAGTTTTCCAAGAGAGCAACTTTTCTCAGTATAAACTAATGTATAGTATTTAAAGCCAAAGACTTACATAAAATAATTAGAAATTAGGTCTACAGATCTTTAAATCTATATACAAACACTAGTTGGTAGAAAAGAAAAAAGTGTATAATTAGACAAAGTAAATAATAATTTTACATCAAATAAATGGACATGGAAATGACAACGCTTTCTGTGAAAATTTAAAGGGTAGAAGTAATACACTGGCATCTGTGAGGGAGTATAAAAAGATGGTGTGAAAGGCAGGCAGTGGGAGGTGTGAGTGAGTCTTTGCAAATTGACTGAACAGAAGTTTTTTTTCCTTCCATACTTATAGGTTAACTGCTTGTTTATTAAATTTCATACATAATTAAATAGAAACTGCAGCTACACGCATGCACCTGCGTGTTCACTCCATATCACTTGTCAAATTCTGAAAAGAGAATTACAGTTCTTAGATGTACAGACACAGACATTTTAACTGGCATGGGGCCTGCCAAGGCCTGGGTAGTGTTTACTTTCCTGGCAGTACTCTGAATTCTCATACATGAGCTGGTCATAGAGCATAGGAGCTAGTACCAATCTAAAGAATAAATACATTTTTGTACACACTTGGGGTTTCAGAAAACTGCCAGGAATGCCTAAGGTTGTAAATAGTGCCCAGAGTCAGTGACCATACACAATCAGGTTTTGATGTGTCAGACTGACAAAAGTTCACAATTACTATGTAATGTGAAATGCTACTTAAATAGTCCAATCAAATTATAACCATTTAAAGTCATATTAAAGTCAAAAGATTTTTAAACTATTTTAAATGCTGATTAAATTACTTGCATGGATGTTGATCCTTGATGTTTAAAAGTATTAGTTTCTTGCAGAATCAGCTGGTCCCCTGAGCACTGGCCTTAATATAATGTTTGACAGTGGCTTCTTTCCCTTGCAGGTTCCTATGAAGATACCCCAGTGTGTGCTAGTAATCTGTGTGTCTTCCAAAACACACAATACAAAAGACAAACACACTCATCAATTCATAACAAGCTTTAAGGTAATGTGCATATGGAAGGGCTTTGCGCAATGCAAAAGCAAAATGTTTCCCAGCACACTTACTAGCTAGCCTGCAAAAAAACGACACTGTCTCAACTCTAGGGTTAAAAACAGAGGTTTTAGTTGCACAACTTTTGTAAAATATGTGGAAGCCACACTGCTTCATCAAGTCCCTTTTGTGTAGTGTGGTCCTAACTCTAATCTATGAGAGCCTTCATCTTGGAGCTTATATATAGCAAAGGATGAATTGGGTGCAGGTTCACCAGGAGGTTGCACATTCCTCCATAAAGTCACAGGGACACACCAGAAGCATGTCACATCACAACGGCAGCTGAAGCCCCCCCAGTTTTTCCCCCAAACCAAATCCAACAAGCAATACAAATGGCAATTCCACTCATCAATTTATAACTAGCTTTAAAGTAAGATGCACCTGAAAGGGCTTTGCACAATACAAAAGCAAAATGTTTCCCAGCACACATAACAGCTAGCCTGCAAAAAAATTACTGGGTTTAGAGTCTTGTTGGTGAGTTGATACTGCTGTGGATTTCTGCCAGGTCAGCAAATTGCGATACTGATTGCACAGACTGGGTCTCAGGAGGTATGTTCAATTGAATAAAGCCAAACAGTAAAGGTCCTAAAACAGAACAGCGCTGGTGCTATGGTTGGTGGAGGGCAGTGACTGGTAACACCTGTGGCTAAATTTTAGCTGCCAGAAAAGGCTGTCTCCAGTACTGTACCCTATTAACCGAATTAACCCCTTAAACTATGTCACACAATTTATGTTTCCCCTCATCTTTTCTCCTCCTTTAAGGCAGCAGGAATATTAGTGGGCAGACCAGGAATTTAATGGGTAGAATGATATGACTGAAGAGAACTAGTGGCACTGGACAGAAAGACGGTGACAGTGGAGGAGCATGGAGACGGTGAGTATAACTTGGCAATACTTTTTTTTTAAATACCAATGGGATACCAATGGGAAGTGAAAAAATGTAGTCCTAATTTAAGCACTTCTGCTTTTGTTATAACCCTCCTACACATATTAACATATATTTTAAGATATTTTAAAAGGTTAACAGCTATCCAGTTCTCCGCTATTAGCAATAATTGCAATGTGTAAATCGTAAAATGTTTAAGTGAGAGTAAGGAGACAAGCAGAAAAAATAGGCTTACCGTAATCTATATACTTTATGCATCTTAATATGTATATAATGTATGCATTCTTTCATATGCATGGCTATAGTGAAGTGAAGGGTGGGACAGTACGCAGGGGTGTACGCAGTGCAGTCAAGATCAGATCTTAGTTACCAAAATCTCTAATGAGAAAAAAAAAACCTAACATTTCTGTGCCACTGTTGTGGCCTTTGTGGACAAATTTCTCCACAGTGCCTATAGCTAGAGAGGTAAATGAGAGCTTGTTTTAAAGTAATTTAAAAAACAAAACAAACGTTATTGTGTATAGTCTGGGCACTGCTTCACTTTAACTGAATTTCTACCTGTGTACAAACTGTTATTTCCCCACTGTTGTTTAAAAACGTCAATAGAAAAGACCCATTAACAGCCATTCCCCACTCTAATTTAATGTGTACTGAGCCATCATTAGGCAATGTACTGAGTCTATCACAGCGATCACATTCCAGTATTTACATGGGTAATCCCTCCCTTTACTCTTACAACAGAGGAATCAGTAATTTATAAATGGGGAATGCATAAATGAATGAATGGGTCAGCAGCAGCAGCAACAGCAGCTGCTGGTCCTTTCATTCGTTTCCACTGACCGTGACTATTTTTTAAACATTTCAACTGCCTTCTCTTCTACACATCTGATCTCCAGCCAGTCTCTGTATTGTGATCTATATATTAACCCTTATCCTTCACGACAACCCTTTTATCTTCAGCTTGCTACTGTAGGTGACCTGTTCATTAACTCCTTCACCTCCTAATCCCTCTGTGTATGACCTGTACAATATTGTATCTATTATACCCATACAGAGGTCCATGTGTTAGCCCCTATAAACCAGCATGTTTCTAATTTCCCAAAAAATAAAGCCAAAAAATTGGATGGGGTGCCTACTTTTTTGGATTGGTGGCCTGTTTTTTAAAAAGCAGTAATTTGGGGGGGGGGGGTTTGGTACTGTCTTTACATTTGTTTAAGAGAAAGTAAGGTTAACAGTTCTTTTCAAAATGTTTGGTCTTTTTCTTTTATGTAATAGAAAATCCATCAGATATTAAATGCCACCAATAGAAAGCTCGATCTGTCTCAAAAAAAGTATATAAAATATTTGGGTACACTGTTGTTTGATCAAAAAATTGTCAATCTATGACAGTGCTGAAAAACTGAAAAATGGCCTAGTACTAAAGGGGTATTACATGATGGTACTTAATTGGTTAAGAACTGTTCAATCAGTTATTATTAACTAATGCAACTCAGCCCCTTGCTATATAACAAAATGTACTAGTGGATCTCTATATTTAAGGTTTTACATTAAATATAAATCAGTCTGCTATTATACAGTGCCAATGAGTGAATTACAAAATTATATATATCTATAGCTTTCCTCTTTTACACTTTCTCTTTAAAGGGTCAGTCTACACAAGTGATATTTAAATTGTAAGTGGAGAAAGTTGGGCTGAGTCAGCCTCTGGCATCTCGAATATCACGGATACTCCAACAGTGAGATCTCCCTGCTACGATTCCTCATTCACTTCTCCTTTTTTAAATTTTGGGTGTTCTCACCATCCTTTTGGTTTTGCAGTTCCCTGTTTGCATTGTTCATTAATTAAAATAATGAAATATCTAAGAGGGAGAGTGGGACTGGCTGGCAATGGCTATTGGCACTGGAAACCAACAAAAAAACAATTCAGGCCATCCAGAAGACGGGAATATCACCAACAATAGACACATTAGAAACAGAGTTAGTTTATATGCAGAACTTTCAAGACTAATCGGACTGTATCTTTACCTGGTATCAACCTACCTGAATGGAAGATGCTGTATTCACACTATAATAAACCAATATTTAAAGAACAGGAATATACTGTAGCTACAATCGTTCAGAGTGACCACGCATGAACCCTTAAATAAACACTACATTGAGTGACATTCTACTTGTCTGTGCGGAAACCAGATATATAGATAATTGGAAACAGATTTTTCATTAGGCACAGTAGGCCTGCATCTATAGGCTCCAGAGGTATAGATGAAGCTTTCTCATGTATAATTAATGGCCACATATTTATTCCCACCATCAGTAGAAATAAGGCTATCTCATAGGTTATCTTATATAAAATTATTTACAGATAACAAACAGTTCAAATACTTAGCTCAAAGCTATTTTGAAAGCTGGTTGCAGGTGATGCACGACAACACTCCTTTCTAGGTGCAACATGCTAAAAGCATAAATACCAAGCACTTAAATACACTCACAGTACAAAATGAATTAAGGAAAGAAAGAGGTAAAAGCCATAGACCCTGCTGATGCATTTCGGTCAAACTAGGCTTTAGTTTTCCCTGTGTAAATTTAGATGTATGCCCCCTTATATACCCACCTACAGGAAAAAACAGGGTGACAATAATATCAGTACGGTACTACTACAAAGCTCTAAAAACAAACACATAGGGGCTCATGTATAAACTTGCATACCAACTACCAATTTGATCTCTCCCTTACAGCGCTGGCTGTATCCCAGAAGTAAAGCTGGATCGTCTCAGGCGCAGTGTCAAACAAAACTCCTTGCCGTGGTCCCGCAATATTTCAAAGATAAAAAAAGGAGAGAGCCCTCATAGTGTAGCGTGCAAAAAATATTTAGTTTTATTACAAGTAGTAACTTACACAGGCAAAAAAATCCGGCCGGCACAAGCAGCTCAGGAACAAACTTTAAAACCCTCGTGTGCAAATCTAGCGTCTGCCCTCTTTGACGCGTTTCGTCAGGTGACTTTTGGAATGTCCGTGTGGACTCCAATACGTTGGCAGGACCACTCGGCAACTGTTTCCTTCCTTGCTTGAGCAGACTCGTTCCAGAGTTTATTTTTTCGTTGACCAATTTATTCCAATTCTCTAATATATATATTTTTTTTTTTCACGGATTATATATATATTTTTTTCACGGATTGTTTATATACTGTGACCTATTCGAGGTCTTTACACAGTGGTTGAAATCTTATCGTCCCAATCATTTTTTTGTTTTTGTTTTTTCACAGCACTATTGTACTATTAATTTTAATTTATATAATTTTTTTATGATTCCATGTAAGACACATCACTTGTTTTAGAGCTAGACCGCCTAAACTTAAAATTTCACTTTATCACTTGGTTACATTAAGTCTTTTATTAGTTACACCTTTAGCGCTTTGATATATATTTTCTCGACTGTTGATAGGATTCCTCTCTCCTCTTTCTAGAGCGGCTTTAGGTCTTAATTTATTATACATTTCCACTTTAGTCTCCTTTCCAGAAGCGCGGATTATCTATTTCTTACCAATTTGATATGCTAATGCTATTGTGTCCCCCAACAAAGTGTTCTTGTTGATGTTTTCTCTGATGTAATGTGATTGGTTGTATCTTTTGTGACCGTATCATTATGTTGCATTTCTGAATGCGTGGAAGTCATGGTATTGGATGTATATTTTCTGCGTAAATGCTGTTCGCACAACATTCCTGCCACTAGATGTCTTGGTCCATCTAGTGGTGGGTATGCTGTGCAAACAATATTTTCCCAGCTATACACGGGGCACAATGTTTATACATCAGCCCCATAATGACAATACTATAAAAACAGTAAGCAGACATACCAAATGTAATCCAAAGCAGAAAAACACTGCTCACATCCCAGGTATAGACTGCAATTCAGCTGTATCATACCTGCAGCATGGCTGCATCCCAGATGCAGGCTAACAGATGTGCTGCTGTTAAGGGTAGAGAAATTCCACAAAAGCCGCACTCCATGGGAGTTTCATTGCTATAAAATCTTTAACTGATTATTCCAGCAGTACAGAACACACTGTCAAATCCCCCACACACCGATCCTCAGCCTCTGACATGTTTCACCCGTTAGGTTTAATCACAGGCTAACAGCTAAAACATGTGAAAGGCTGAGGATTGGTATGTGCGGGATTTGACAGTGTATTCTGTACTGCTGGAGTCATTAATTATAGATTTATACTGATGGAACTCCCATGGAGTGTGGCTTTTGTGGACTTTCTCTACCCTGAACAGAGACATGCCATATGCTCACCATGTATAGCATGCTAAAAACAACTAATAAATACCAAAACAAATGTAAAAGGTCATCCATAAGGTAACCACATAGGGAAAAGAAAAAGCACTATATGTGAAAGTCAGTGTCCCATCTGTGATTTAGATCCTGCGGGATACTCTCATTTGTATCTTAAAAATCCAGAACACTTCCCACCAAAACTAAAGGTAACATGGATCCCTATGTACAGAGCCATCCAAAGGTGTCCATGTTGCATTTATGTACACTCTAAAAAATATTGAATTTATTTAAGCTATATATGCTTAGATTATTTACAGACAACATAGTATTTTAAGCCAAGGAAGGATTCATGTTCTGTGTAAAAGCCATGATCCTAGCATAGGGTGTTGCTTGGGCATCAAAGGTTGGGTGTCTACTGTAATGGATATCTTGCCTTAAAGGTAAGTTAAAGTCATTAATCACTCTGTATGCTGGTCGTGTCTTCAAACTCCAAGCATGAAAAAAATAAATGAGTTTATAAAAAGAGCTATTGTGTTCTAGAAATGCTGGTGCAGCACAAGTACAAATATTTATGTACTCAGGTACAACACTGGGAATAAAAGTGAAAGGTATCAAAGACAATACAATTATCACCTCACATAACTGACAGAATGTGGCGATTGCCTTATTTGAAATGCTACTAACATAATTATTTGAGGTAGCGGAACACTTTGAAGATGACAGTCTGTTTCTCTTTGTGGATTGCACAGGCAAAATAACCTGTCTCTGCATTTAAGTGGAAATATGGGAAGCTCAGCAAGCCGCTTGCCTTCATATTCGTTCGCGATTGAGAACGTGTAGGTCTCATAATTGAAATTTTCATTGTCTGTAGGGCCTGCTGCTTTATAAACTTATCATTCAATTTTTCCAACTGTACGAAACCTCCCCACTCACATCCAGTCCATGCATTCCTTTAGGAGGTGCCGTATTTATTTCCACTTCCAGTACTGGCTACGTGATTACATAACAACATGGAGGCAGGGATGCCGCCATCAATCTTCTTTCACCATAGGGGTGCAAGGTTTGTTTGCCGTGTGCTCTTTGTCACATAACACAAGTTCAATTGATTTGAATTTTCACATGATGTAATGAAAAAAGGACAGTGACCTTTAGCAGACTGACCCATGCTACATCATGCTGAGACACCTTTATGAAGCTCATGGACAGTGCATCTAATGTAGTAAAGTAACATTGATGGCTTATAACCTAGAAACACAATACTGTCCTCTGAAAAGTGGCTGCTTTTAAAGATACTCTGTACCCTGCTTATGCAGGGCAAAGTGACACTGTCTCTGAAAAGCCCGCCTTCAACCCCTATACCCACCTTAACAGTGTTCACCTGTCCTTGTTTCTTTATGAAGAAGCATGTGACTTCCAGCCTTGTCCCAGTGCTCGGATCTAGTATCCAATCACTTAAGGGAGGCTGGGGTAGTGAAATTATCACTTCCCCAGGTCATGGATACCAGTCTTTTTAGAGGCAGCTGTGAAGATGCATGAAGCCATGGGGGAGAGCTGGTAAGGTGAATATAGAGGGATCAGTGGGGGCCTTGTAGGGATACTGCTACTTTGCCCTGCATGGGGAAGGTGACAGTGTCTTGTTAAGGAAGCACTCTAATTGAAAAGTGGGAGGAAGTAGAATTTTTTTTAAAAAAATGGAACAGATTCCTCCATCAACATTTACAAGTTTTAATTGATGAATGTCCCGCTGTTTCCTGATTTGCTGTTAGATCCGTTTGCCCAAAAATGTTCCAACTGGCTCCTTCAATCAGCTGATCGAGGGATGTCTGGTGGAAGGGTGCCAACAAGGGCACCAACACATTCGAAGGGTGTATACCTGGCTCTAGATTGAAGGGCTGTTGAAATCACCAAAGATTACAATTTATCAATTTTACCTATTTTTTCTATAATTTAAGCAAAATATGTTATTCATTTTGAACTTTTAGAAGTAAAAATGCTGCCCAACAGTGCTTTGTTGATAAACAAAACCATGTCCATGCTTACATGGTGATCACATGGCTTTGTTAGAAAAGAGTTAGGCTTATAGTTAGGGTATACATTATATTAGGCCTAGGGTTTCAGTCAATCAAAGGATCACTGTTTCAGTGCCGATATGGTGATCACATGACTTTGCTAGAAAACAAGGCCATGTCTTTTTTTTTCAAGAAGGTTTTGCTCTAGCAGTTAACATGGTAAAATGGAGTCTAATTTCAATCGAATTAGAGATGGCGAAGTCACCTTCCTTATTCCTAATTGAGAGCACCCTTATTGGACACAGAGGTATCCTTGTTGGATAGGCTTCATACAGGTTGTGTCAAAACAGATGGGAGTGTTGTCATATTGTCTTCATATTGTCTTCCCAAGTGGACTATAAAAGGTATTCTGTCAGCATGGCTTCCTTTGGAAATCTTACATATACACACTACTGTTTATGTCATCTGTGTGTGTCGAAGATCTGAAACCAGTGGCGTAACAATCGCCATAGCGACCCAGGCGGTTGATATGGGGCCCGGGCACAGGAGGGCCCAGCCAGGGCCGCCTGGATCGCTATGGCATGTAAGGGTGATGGCTGTCACTGACACAGCTCAGCAGCGGCCGCGGCGCATTTCCCCTCAAAGTCGCTGCGGAGCTGTGTCAGTGACAGCCAGCCGCTGCGGCAGATGAGAGCGGTGTTCGGAAAGAAGGAGGAGGCAGGGCCCGCCTAAGAGCAACCCCGCCTCCTCTTGCATCACTGGCCAGCGACCTAAGAGCAGGTGGGGCCAGTGATGTAAGAGGAGTCGGGGCCCGTCGATGGCAAAGGAGGCGGGGGACGGAACAGGAGTCAGGGCCCGGCGACCACAGAGGCGGACAGCGCTGACAGGTAAGATATCTCAGACCCTGCAGAGCCCACTATAGAGAGTCTATGGTGGGCTCTGCAGGGTCACTCTCCGGTGGGCTCTGCAAGTGCCATAACTAGCAATCACGGGGACCCATACAAAACTTTGCTATGGGGCCCTGTGATTTCTAGTTACGCCCCTGTCTGAAACCTAACAGACTCAGACATTTTTGCTGCTGATATTGTTGAACGAGGGAGCAGCTATAGATTAAGAAAGATTTAATTTCACCCTCTTCCTGGACCGATCTTTGCATGTGCAGATAAAGGCACTTTTTAATGAAAGTGCAGGCTCCAGAACCCTTTAAACATAATCTATGGTAAGGTGATATGATTTACTGAAACACCATACAGGCAATTGGAAAAACATTGGCCTTTTTTTTAGCTTTATTAGCTTTCAACAAACCTTATTTTTTTATAGACGACCCCTGCTAACATTGAAAGTAGCTTGGATACGCTGCACATCCACAGTTTTGGATGGGGGAGATGGAAGGACTGGTCTGCATAAGGTCTCAAGGACTTTTAGCAAGACTTTTGGAGAGCACAGGTCATAAAATGCAGTAAATGTTTACTGTAAGAAATAAATAAACTTTTTTTTAAAAATGCTATGTTAGGAAACCAGACAGAAACTTAAAGTGCAGGTTTCAAAAATAAATTTTATTGAAAACTACAATAAACTTGATTGGCAAAAAACAATGGAGACGTCGTCAAATGCCAAAGCGGGTAGTCAACCGAGCCAGGTCAGGCAACTCCGAGAGCAGGATAAACGAAAACAATAGCCAGAGTCAAGAACCAGGAGATCAGTCAGCCAGAGGCAGGGTCATACACGGAGAACAGGAACAACTGCAGAGCACTTTGTAGATCAGAACACACGCAACGGTGGAGACTCAATGGACAAGCTGATGGTTAAATAGTGAGCTGGTGTTTGCATCATCACTCTGAGACAGGAATTTGGCAGTTGTGCCCGGAGTTGCAGAATGATGAAGGGTGCCAAAGAGGAAGAAATGGTGTCAAAAACATTGCACAAGCCATCCTGCAAACAACTGGACAAGGCAGGGTAAGAAACCCTGACATGCTAGTAATCTGGTTACGATGTTGAGCCTCTTGTTTCCATAGTTTCTGAGTTCCAAGACACCTTGAACTAGCATGCAGCAAGTGATGTCAGAACCCAATATCAGTATGATCTGCTTACTTGTTACAGCTTAGTAAACATATTAAAGCTAGAGAAGAATTCCTTTATAAAATAGGTGTGTATTGGGTATTTTTGTGCCATCTGGGCCAGACTCATTTACCACTGCAGCAGTGTCCAGGGCTCTATTTGCTGCCTGCCAAGTTTCAGTTTTTAAATTGATATCAGCCAGTCCACCATCTACAAGGGAATGGATTACTGAACTGAACCACCTTGTTTCTTTGAGAAACTCACATACCAACACCGTGGTACTTCACAGAAAGATTTTGTGATCTGGAATAGATGACTTGATTATAGGTCATATCCTGTATCAGTCTAGATGGGATTGGTGCTATGTGCCACTACAGGATTGACTGGGAATGTGGACTGCTATGCTATATCTGTTGACATTTTTTCAATGATCATGTATACAGCAAATTGGTACTGTGTTCCTTTATCAGTTCGTATGCACCCTGTATATGGTATGTTGCAATCTGTGAGGTTTGCCTTTATCTGTTGCCTGTGCTAGTTATGTATTGCTTTACCCCTAATCTTGTTTCACACTACTGTGTCTGTTGATCTTCGTGTTTGTTACATGTTGTAAAAACTTTTAAAAGTCAATTAAAATGATCAGGTTTTTTTTTTTAAGCTAGAGAACAGCCCGATGGGCAGGCAAAAGGAATTTTCAAAGAAATGGTCAGCAGCGGCAGTCACATATGTGACATATTTCTGTCATCAGTGGCAGACCTAAGGAACAAAGGGCAACATTTTTTCTCGGCCCGTCGCTCCGGCTGCACCGGTGATAGTTCTGTCCCTGGATCTCTACATATACAGTGGGAAGTATAGCACACAGTGATCTCTATATACACCGTGATCTCTATTTACACAGTGATTTATATATACACAGTGGGAAGTATGCCACACAGTGATCTCTACATACACACTGATCTCTATGATCACACTGATCTCTATAGACACATTGATCTACAGTATATATACACAGTGGAGAGTATACTACATAGTGATCTATATAGATATACACACACTGATCTCTATATTCACAGTGAGTAGTATAGCACACACTGATCTCTATATACACTGATCTATATATACATTGATCTGTATATACACAGAGATCTCTACTTACACAGGAATTTCTGAGCGGTACCAGTGATGATTGGCTCCCCGTACAGTTTGGATTATATACTCGAACACATTGCATCTCTCACTTGCTCTCGAGTACCGAGTTACCAACCTTTGTTATGAGGCTGCAGTGCAGAGGCCAGCGGGGAAATGTAGAGGTCAGCGATCAGTATGTACGCAGTGCAGAGGCCAGCTGTGTAATGTAGGAGTCAGTATGTACGCAGTGCAGAGGCCAGCGGGGAAATGTAGAGGTCAGCGATCAGTATGTACGCAGTGCAGAGGCCAGCGTAGGTCAGCGGTCAGTATGTATGCAGTGCAGAGGCCAGTGGGGGAATGTAGAGGTCAGGTAGAAAGAACAGGTACTTACAGTGGTACTTTTCCTTCCTTCTTCAGGTGCTGTGCCCTCTTCTCCTTCTCTCCTGGTGGTGGGGGGAGGGGGACAGTGAAGTTGCCTGCATGTCTTCAGCCGCATCGTGGTGTCTCCTGCCTTTTGGTCCCGCACAGCATAACTATGCTGCCAGCCAATCGTGTGCAGTCTCCCTCCCAGCCTATAGCAGCTGAAAGGGGAGGGAGCTGCTGCCGTCCGTGGCCGCCGAGGAGCCCGATCGGTACACGGGCATCAAAGAATTCTTCTCCTCCTGTAAAAACGGCCCCCGCCGGAGCCGGTGCAGCGGCAATCACTTCTTGTATCTCTCCACTTTCGGCCGCTGCAGCAGAACGGCCGTGAGGGGAGAGAAAAAAAAAGAGTGATTACCGCTGGGCCGGCGCCGGCGGGGGCCGTTTCTAAAGGCATCAGAGAGGCCCGGGGGCAATTGCCACCCTG
The DNA here is from genome assembly GCF_000935625.1 of Nanorana parkeri. Classification (NCBI taxonomy): domain Eukaryota; kingdom Metazoa; phylum Chordata; class Amphibia; order Anura; family Dicroglossidae; genus Nanorana; species Nanorana parkeri. The sequence goes on along the minus strand of NW_017306271.1, from coordinate 3,987,967 downwards.
CCCCCCGGCCCAGTCCTCCCCTGGGCTGGAGGAAGTTATAAATGGACTACAAGTGTGGTAAAGTCACCACACTTGTACTCCATTGAGAACTATGAGCCCATCTGCTGCAATAGCAGACAAAACCTGTAGTTTTCTCATTCAGACCCTGTGAATAGACTTGTGAATAAATTACATGGCTTTGTGCACAGGGAACACAAAGCCTCGCCAAATTAAAAAATACATAGGAGCTTGTGGGGAGAAGAACCCCGCAATTCAGGTAAGTGGAGGTGTGGGTTAAAGCTGGGGGACTGCAGATTAACACTATAGTCCATGTTACACCCTAAATATGGGTCTAACATAAAGCATGTTATTATAGGTAGAATTAGTCTTTAAAGTGCTTTTACTGCTTGTGTGCGCAGAATATGTAAATACTTTAGTGTGCATGATCTTGGCACAGGTTCACTTTAATGGACAATTTTACTTTAAGTGAAATTGCCCTTCAAATATTCCCTCCACACTCATCCCTGTTCAGGTTCCACACTTATCCCTGTTCCCAAGATCTGCACTGTGTTGCCCTGCTCATCTTTGGTAAAAAGTCATGCCCAGCATCACATCACATCTTCTACACACGTGCACTGCTTGCTCTTGTATTTCTTTGGCTGGGTCCATACTCATGGCAGCCCCAACCATCTACAGGAGGCTAGCCATAGGAATGAATGGGGGCTGTAGGAGATAGACTCTGCAATGACTGTGTGGTGCAGGTTATGGCTGCACAATGAAGATCTCCAAAGTTGGGCTTTAAATTATTAACTAAAACTAAAAGTGAAGTTGTCATTTAACCCTCAGCAATCCTAATACTTTAAAACTAGGGATGTCCCGATGCCACTTTTTCAGTCCCAAGTACAAGTACAAGTACTTCCCCTCATGTACTTGCTGCAGAGGATAATTGCAAATCTATTGTTGCAGTGCACTCTATAAGTCGTATATAGTAGTTGTACATATAGAGTGCCTGCAACAATACATTTACAATTATCCTCTGCTAACATGAATGGGTTAAATGATCCCTAGTACAGGGCTACATATGGATCATTTAATCCATTCATGTTAGCAGAGTATAATTGTAAATGTATTGTCTGCACTGTATGAGCAGTGTGTACTCTATATATACTCTATATGTAGTGCATATAGAGTATATACTGCTCATACAGTGTAGAGAATACATTTACAAATAAACTTTGCGTTCGGTGAGGTAAGAAAAAAAAAACAGCGCAAGCTTCGGCGCTAGGCATCGGGGCATTTTGACAAGTACAAGTACTTGTCAAAATGCCTTGTATCGGGCCCGATTCCGATGCTAGCTATCGGGACATCCCTATTTAAAACCATAATTTAGAAAAAGAATGGAGAGCACCTTATTAACCTGGTCCAACATATCTACTGTAAATCTGCACTCATCTGCAGAGGTATTGGGCAATGTTTTTTAGACTGCTATTAGCTCTGATTAATCTCAGGCCAGCACTGCATAGAGGCATTCATATTTACCTGAGTAAGTAAACACATAAATAAATAAAAGCCTTGAATGTGTGGAAAATGCCTCTGTGTTAGTAAGGAATTATAAGCAGGCAGGCACCCCATGGGAACAATGCTGCCGGTGACAGCATGATCAAGCAGTGTCTAGTTCAAAGTAGTCAGGGAAAAACAGGCAGGCATGCAATTAGGAGATGCCATTAAAATTGGTCTTCCTCGGCCAAAGTCAAACCTGCAATGATGTCTTATTGCTGTCAGATATAGCTCAGTTTACAGGCAGGCACCATGAGAAAAGCAGGTCTCCAATGCTTGCTACTGTCTCTGGGATCTAAATTAGTTCATAGCACAGGGAAGAAAAGCTCTCCAGGCTATCTGTACAGCTATTGTTCCAATTAGATTTGCAATTCCTGCTATGGGGACATCACTGGCTGTTTCTGTTTTATGTTTCTCTCAAAATTATCCTTCATTATTAAAAATTAACATTTTGGCAGCTTATTTGAATGATTTCTGGTGGTTTTAAAAACATATTGTTGTGTTTCAATGTAAACACTCCTACTGCATTTTCATATTTACTTGTTTAACATGTTTACTCCCTATTTAATCATTTATTGTAGTATGAATGTGGCATTGGCTTATTTGTAGTACACATTTGTGGAACAAAGCTAGATGTATTCAGAGAACAGAACAGATCTTTAATCCTTAATACACTTTGTGAGAATACACACACAGGAAGAGAAAAAAAAATCAGTTATCGGTATCCCCAGCCAGTCTGCCTAGTAGCCCTTTCTATGTCACTTCACATTGCTTAAAGTGTATCTAAATCCAAAAATAAATATTTTATTTATGTCAACTTACCAATCTCTAAATGCGGTGGATGCTTTTGTTTTCTTTTTTTTGTAGACTTTTTTCCTTAATTTTAACCTGGTGATCTGGCCAGTAATTCTGTAATTTTTTTTAAATTTTAGAAGACCAGGCTGTCCAGCACAAGTGGCAGATAGAAGGTTGAGACAAACCATTGCAATAGTCATTTTTATTAATTTATGTGAAATCTTTATCCCAAAAGAAAAAAAAAATACTGTTGATGTAACTGCTTAAAACGTGCTAGTTGGAGTTTGGATTTAATTTGTTAGTCATCCTAATTTTCTAGTGCATCTAACGCTACACTCTACAGGCTGACAATGCTGCTGTCCAAGCATGGCTCCATGGCTCCTTCAAAGAGTGGAGCCACCCTAAGGCAGAAAGTGTGTTACTGGCCAGATCACCAGGTGAAAATAAAGGGAAAAGAGGCTAAAAAAACAAGACTTATGCAGCCACTATATCTAAGGATTGGTACATTTTTGTTCTCTGGTTTAGATACACTTTAAAAAGTCTGCTCCAGGGATAAGCTTCAGGTTTGTGTTGAACAGGAGTTTGACTCAACCCATTCTGTCTGAGGTTTGGCAAATTTGCAAACTAGCCATATTTTGCAAGTTTGCCTACCCGAACTACAGGCTGATGTTACAAAGTTTGTCATTTTGGAGCAGTAGTACTACCTGGTTGACATTACGATTAACGTCATGAACATATTTAGTCAATGACATCACCAAGTGCCCCCAGCCAGTTTGTTGACATGCCACAGGGGATCTGGCATTTGCAACCAGAGTAGTGTAGGGTAAACATGTTTGGGCACGGTGGGGTGTTGTGTTGGCGTTTTTTCCTGATTGACATGAATCTACATTATTGGATAACATGATTGACATTGATTTAACATCATGGGGCATTGTTTGTGTTTTAATTCTTTTTTTCACTGTCTCAGTGTTTTTATATTTCTTTGTATGTATCACTTTACTATGTACTCTGTACTCATTTGCCTGCGGTGTGGGCAGATATCTGTGGGCCCCCTTATACTAAGGGGGCTTTCAGATTCTGATAAGCCACCCCCCAAAGCAGACATCCACATCCTTTTTAGCGAACAGGATGTGGGGATGAAGCTTTTTTCCCTGAAAATTGGGAACAAGGTGCCTTGTAGAAGGGGAAGCTTTGCCAGCTGCATGCTCACTGCGCCCGCTCTTTTGACCACCCAGCCTGCATGCCTGAATATGGGTCTGGTGTGATTTTTTTATTGTTGACCTTTAGGCTTCTAAATTGGCCTTCATATAAATAACAAGATTTGGCTCCCATAGAACTCAGTGGGTTTCAGCACTATGTTTGGAGTTATCAAACTATTTGCTTGGTTTTTTGAACCTCCTGCCAATCGACCGAGTTTGCTCTTCTCTAGTCAGCTCTCCAAAAAGTATAATTGCAATTATAGAGGCAGTCTGATGGGCTGAGTCAACTACTAGTTTTTTATACTTCCTGAGCTCCTCATTGGTGCCGTCTTTGTGGCAAGAATTGTGAATAACCTTAGAGCATTGAAATGACACAGGGAAAATTACCAGACAGAAGGCAATGTCAACAAACAGAAGGCTTGCAGCAGATAAACATGGAAGGTGGCTGGTACAAGGTGGCTGCAGAAAGCACAGACAGAATGAGTCAAGTGGCAAAACCAAAATAAAGTATGGTTGAGTCCAAACCATCAACAAGTAACAGACTCAACAGTGTAGTCAAAACTACCACAGGCAAAGGAATCAGATCAGCAACTGTTAGGACAGTACTAATTGTAAAAATGGTAAAATTGTCAAGTATCTCACCTGGCAAACCGTGTTGAAGTAAAAAAAAATATCCTGGAATCTAGCAAATGTCTTTACAGGTTGTTTTTTTTTTCAAGCATACTAATGTAGATCAGATTGCTGTTGAACTGCTGAGACTGATTCTAAAAGCAGTCACAGAGCCTTCAGACTGCCATTATCTATAGATATCATAGACAGATCAGACAGCATTTGTTTCTAGCTGTTATGTATGCTCATTGACTACTGTTCGTTGTCATTCATTTATTGTTTTTATTCTACCAAAGACACATCTTTGGCATCATAGTTGTATTTCTCTCTTTACCTGTAGATGACAAAATATTTTATCAGTTTTGTCACATATTGGGTCAAATCATCTGTGTTGTTTAAGGCAGGGAGAGTACTTCTTAGCACTCTCACTATGTGTGGTTCAGCATGTATAAAAATGTAATGTACCTAAGATAGCGGTGTTCCATAAATGGTACAAGTGCTATATATTGATCAATACTCCCAGTTATCTCAAGGCATCTAATGATCCCCCCCGGTTTCCTAAAGTGATACTAATAATAGAAGTTAAATCTTTAAAATGCATCCAGGTGCCTGAACTAATGACAATATTGTACTTTATTTGTGTATCACTCAGCTGTAGATCCTCAAATCATCTCTACAATTTATGCTGACACAAAGTTGAAGCAAACTAGTTGTCCCAATCAGTAGCATGTGAATGCATGCCATCATGACATATAATGCTGATCTATAATGCTGCACTTTTTACAATCACAGAGCATCATAACAACGTAAAACAATTGATATTCTGCCTATAAGGACTTGCAAATAAATTACCTATTTACATAAAATATGTCTTTGAATTTTTTTTTTTTTACCAGTAAAGTCATAAACTTTCTAAGGGCTTTGAAGAGTAATAAAAATATTGATGTTCCAGAGAACACTGCCCTAATTAAATATTGATGACTTTAAGATGCAAAAGTTAGGAATCTAAAAACAGAATCTAAAGTTGATTTATCTATAGATGAGAATGAAATCATATTATTGCAGAGCTTCCTCCACTGTACCATGTACTGTTACTGCAGGTTCCTTAGGGAGGATAGGTCCAGTCCATCCACTGCATCCCCATCCCCCAGAACCTTCTCATACACTCAATCAGACAGTAGTGAGTAGTGAATGGATTTACAAATAAAATGACTTGTTTTTATTTTCCTTAACATATACATGCAGATTTGTCACATCTGCACATTTTTCCTGAGACTAGACAAACCATCATGCAAATATTCAGGTGAATCAAAAATATGGGAATTGCTGATTCTCTTAATTTGATAATTACTAGGTATCAAAAGTGGAGTATGCACTTCCGGTTCCGGCGCCTGATGTAGCGGCAGCAGAGGATAGAGCTCCCGCGCGGCCAGGGCCATACTTGATATAAAATCATTATCCAGATCATCGAAAACTCCCGGAAGGATTCTAAGATACTACCATCCCAATCACCGGAGCGCATGGAGAAATTTCTATCTAAACGCCGCTATAGCCCACACCGATTCGCGGCAAAAGACTGCAACCTTCCAAGATGGCCGCTGCCTCGGGGAGGCCAGAGATTAGTGCTTCTTCTGATGAAGATATGCCGGCACTGTCTGAACATAGCCTGATAGCGGCAGAAGTAGCAAAGCTACTGAAACCCACAATCCAGGATGTGGTACACAGGGCGGTATCTAAAGGCATACAAGCCCTGCGACATGACTTGATGAACCAGGCCCAGAAAATCTCAGAGGCGGAACATCGCATCGTCCTCTTGGAGGAAAGCAGGGAGTCCTCTTCCTCGCAAATCAACTCGGCTCACCGCTACATCCAACATCTCCTGGAACGCGTGGAAGACCTAGAAAACCGATCCCGGCGAAACAACCTGCGGGCCATAGGTCTCCCGGAAACATACCACGCTTCCATGCTGCCGACCATCTGCGCGCACAATATCCGGGATTTGCTGGGACTTCATGCCCCCTGCAAAGTCGAACGAGCGCACCGAGTCGGACCAAACACTCTGGACCGAAAAACGCCTCGACCAGTCATAGTGAGGTTCTTGGACTACAATGACCGGTCGGCGATTCTCCAAGCCTTCAGGGCTAAGAAAGGCCTCCATCTTGATGATCATCGCCTTCTAATCTTTGCGGACTACTCAGCTGAGGTCACAAAGAAAAGGAAGGCATTTGCAAAAGCTTGTTCTCTCCTGTACCACCGGAAGGTGCGCTTCACTCTCGCCTACCCGGCCACCCTTCGCTTTCAATCTGCAGACGGCAAACAGCGCGCCTTTCAAGACCCGGCTGAAGCCATCACCTTTCTGGTACAAACGGACCACGGATCATCGATCGAGGCAGGTCCCGGCTCCCCTAGGCCCCAAAGACAAGGTACCCCGGCAAGAAGGGCAGCGACTCGTCTTCCAATGACCCCCTCGGACTCCCCCTGATTCCGGCTCCGCACATCCATTCATGCTGGAGGCTTCCAGCGCGCACTTGCCTGCCTTTTGAACGGCCGCCCTGGACTCAACCAATGCCCGGGTACTGACCCGTGACGACCGTGAGTAGCCGTTTACTTAGTTGCTCCTTGACTTCTGGCCATAGGATCACCAGTCGCTCCTCTACAGTGACACTACTTTATTTGATATCGAGCCTATGGTTTCACCTGATACTACTTGCTAATGCCAGCTTTATTGTTATGCTTGTAGAAATTTTTTTCTTTTTTTTGAGACTCCCGATGCCGTTGAATCATTATCCCTCCCTTCCTCTTCACTATACACCGGTGTTGAACCCTGTGCCCCGGCCTTCTAATGCCCTAATACTACTGGTATGGGCCCAAACATGCTCTGCCACGCTCTCTAGGAAGAAAGCGAAGTCATGCACTGATTGTTCGAGATCCCTGTTATGGATCCTGTTCTTGTTCATTATCTCATTGTTATTTTTTTTTGTTTTTCATGCTCTATTTTTATGCAGTTTTTGGCCCTGTTGGCCACATGATAAACGACCATACGCTCCATGTCCTGACTGGTGACGCTACCTTTATCTCAAGGGGGCCTCCCCCCTCATTCTCTATACAAACCCACATTGATTTGTATTCCTATCATGAATGTGGTCAGGTATTGCCGAATAGTTCTCATCCTTCTAGTATTCCGAATTCAAGTGCGGATCTCTGCTACTGGCTATGATAATTTATTGATATTATTGCACACTGTTTTTATGTCCATTATTAAGACCCTATGTCTCAAGATGTACGTGTGATCTCCTGGAACGTGAACGGCCTGCGTTCCCCTGCTAAGCGCACGATGGTACTCCGCCATCTCAGCAAACTTAAGCCAGACATAGCCTTCATACAGGAGACACATCTCCCTCAACTGGATGTTCAGCGCCTCCGCAAACTATGGGTTGGGGAGGTGCTGAGCTCCCCAGCGGTGGGAAGGAGAGGGGGGGGGTGGCCATTTTATTTAATAAATCCCTTACGTATACTATCCTGCATACTGATACCGATCTTGAAGGTCGAAAACTGCTGGTGAAAGTCAAACTCCAAGACAAGACCCTTTCTTTATATAATTTCTATTTCCCAAATGCGCCTACAGCCTCATATTTCCAGGAGGTCACATCATGGATTCTTCGAGATGATAACCCTAACAAGCTCTTGGGAGGAGATTTCAATTCAGTAATTGTGATGGGTGAGGATAGATCGGGAACGTTTCCCAAACAGCGTATCTCCACTCACACTCCTCCCACGAATTTGTCCCAAATGGCAACGGCACTAAATATGATAGATGTCTGGAGGGTGCGCAATCCCTTGGAAAAGGAATACACTCACTTCTCGGAGGTACACAAGTCCTTCGCCAGATTAGACTATTTTCTGGCGTCGGACCTGCTGCTTCCACTAGTCGGTGATGCCCGTCTATTACCCATTGTCATATCGGATCACGCCCCCATAATGCTTCAAATGCACTCCTCCATTCCAAAGGGAGACGCATTTTTATGGCGCTTTCCCTCCCATCTCTACAAGGACGAATTGTTCAAGTCAATGCTATCAGAAGCATGGCACGAATACCAGTCCTTAAATGAGCAGCACACAGACAACCCGACCCTTTTCTGGGAGACAGCAAAAGTAGTTCTCAGGGGCGCAATCATGTCTTATGTGGGAGCTAAGAAGAGACATACTAAAGCCTAGTTCCTAAAGGCCAGCTTCGCCATGAGAAAAGCCCAACTTGATTACTCGTCCCATCCCTCGGCAGCTAATAGTGCTCTATGGAAGAAAGCCAAACAAAATTTTGAGTGGTGGTCTGCCCAACAACAAACATTTTACCAGGCCCAGTCAAAACTATACTTCCCTAAATTATGGAACAAACCGGGGAAAATAATGGCCAACCTAACAAAACCTTGGTCCTTGCAGTCTCACATATCCTCTCTTCGCTCAGAATCGGGAACTCTTGTTAATGACCCCAAGCTCATTAACTCGACCCTGGAGAAGTTCTATGCGAACTTATACTCCTCATCGCCCACTGATGCCAAACTAGGTGATGCCTTTCTTACTTCGACTATCCTCCCGAAAATATCAGAGGAAGATCTTTCCTTCTTAAATGCAGAGATATCGCAAGACAAAATCCTAAATGTCATTAAATCTACAGCGAATGGTAAATCCCCAGGCCCAGACGGTTACACCTAAGCATTCTATAAATTGCTCCAATCACAGGTGACACCCACACTACTAGAGGTCTTTAATGGCATATGGCGGGGGGCGAGTATCTGAAAACAGGGCAGGAAGCATATATTAAAGTGATCCCTAAAAAAGACAGAGATCCCACTTTACCGGACTCATACCGCCCGATATCCCTCATAAACACTGATGCCAAAATACTATCCAAAATAGTCGCGGACCGCTTAGCTAAAATTCTGCCGCAATTAATATCTTCAGCCCAGGTTGGATTTGTCAAGGGCCGCTCAGCGGTGGCCAACATTTGCAAAATACTGACAACATTGGAATATGCAAAATAGCACCCAACTTCTCCTTTGGCCTTGATCTCAATTGATGCCGAAAAGGCCTTTGACAGTATCCAACCATCATGGCTTCTTAGAGTCCTGGAGACAATGGGGTTCTCTGGCCCTTTCCGATCGTTTATAAGTACATTATATGACTCCCCCTGCGCCCGGATACTCACCCCGGGGTTCATATCTTCTAGATTCCCGCTACAAAAAGGCACCAGGCAAGGTTGCCCCCTATCCCCCCTATTGTTTAATATTTTTTTGGAACCGCTATCATTATACTTTCAAAACAATGTCCAACTCTCAGGGATCCCCTTCAACACACAAAAACTCAAAATTATGCTTTTCGCTGATGACATAGTCCTATTCTCCTCCAACCCATGCCATGACATCCCCCTAATCCAAGCTACTTTTGACCACTTCCACAAATTTTCTGGCCTGACAGTAAACGTATCCAAAACAGAAGTACTCCCGCTCACCACACAAGCCACTCTCTCTCTCTTGAACCTGAACACTTATACCGTAGCCAAACAAAACATCAAATACCTAGGCCTTCACATTGGTAAAACCCCATCCTCACTTTATAATCTAAACTATCCCCCCCTCATCCAAAAAATACAGAAATAATTACTTCTATACAAAGATCTACCCCTATCGCTGTTCGGAAGAATTCACCTTGTCAAGATGATCCCCTTTGCAAGGCTCCTCTATCCTTTGCAGACACTCCCTATCCTAATTAAGCACAAAGATGTAAATGCTGTTAATACAGCCTTCCTGAAATTTATATGGCAGGGGAAGAGGGCAAGAATTTCGATCAAAAAACTTAGCCTACCTAAGGTCGAAGGAGGTATGGCCTTTCCAAATCTTAGGTTATACAACTTGACTTGCCTTCTTGGACACTCAGTAGATTGGGTCTGTTCCACGTCACGTTCCTCCAATTTCCAATTGGAGTCGGAAATGGTTCACCCATGCAAATTACCCTCTCTCCTTCATTGCCTCTTCTCGGCTCTACCCTCTCACATCTGCTCCAACATACTCCTACGGGACACCATCATCGCATGGAGAGAAGTCCACAAACTATTGAAATTAAACCCCTACTTCCCGAAACATTTGCCCCTTAGGGGGAATCCTTCCTTCCCGCAAGGTGAAGACTATGAAGTGTTCATTAGATGGGAAAAGAAAGGGATATCCCATTTCACTGACCTCATGAATTCATCCCTAAATAAACCTTTGACGTTCACAGAATTTAAATCTCTACACGGGATCCCAGAAAGCGATTTCCTTAACTTTATGCAAACTATAGCCCACATTAAAAAACTGAACCCTAACATCTCCCAAATACTATCCAAAACATTGATTGATATTGTTCTCTCTCCCACTACAAACTCCATATCGTCTCTTTATCCACACATACGCCAAGCTGCTCTGCCCCCTCTCTTGAACTCAAACCTAGCTAAATGGGACAAAGACATTCCGGTGGAAGACATTGTAGAGAAAATACTACAGGGATATCACTCACTATGCAAAGTAGTGTTCAACGAACAATGGAGAGAAACACAGTTCAAAATCATGCATAGAGCCTACTATGCCTTCCAAATCAAATTTAAACAAAATCGAAATATTACATACCTAGATCACTGCCCCAAATGCAAACTGAAGGCTGCATCCTTATTTCACTGCCTGTGGGAGTGTCAACGAATTCAGACCTTTTGGGAGGAAGTTGCACGATATGTCTCATTGGTGACCGGACAATCATTTGTACCGGAGACCCTCTTGTTTTTGTTTAATTACTGGGACTCCTCAGGTAATATCCCCATCAATTTCAGTCGTTCTGCTAAGCAATGGATAAGTATCTCCTTACTGGTGGCTAGGAGATGTATTCTACGGGAGTGGTTATCCAATCTCCCCCCCACAGTAAAGAGATTTCAAGATGATCTCATGAACCTTTTTCATTTAGACAGGCTAGATGCTACCTTGAATCTGAAGAATGAGAAAGGAGTTACCATATTTTACGATAGATGGTTACCTTTTATGACTGTAGCTTTCTCCCCTTCCAAAAAAGAACATTTGCTCTTCCCCTTTGAGTTCTCCACATGTCGCCTGCTGGACAAATTACAACAGTCAACTAGGTAGAGGCGGGGGCAAAACCTTACCTCTAAAACCTGACACGAAGGGCGGGGGATATACAGCCATTGACACTGACCTAAGGCATTGTTGCTGTTGGCACCTTCCTTATACACTATTTGGGTCTAACTTTCTTACTTATGGTTGAGGATATGTGATGTGATGATTGTACCACAATAAGTAGACGCATTATGGAGCATGTTTTTGTTTTTGTTTTGGTTCATGTTTATTTTTTGGTTTCCCTTTTAACACCTGTTTTGGCTGATGCTTATAACATTATTGCTTACCAGGGTTTCTCCTGGAACTTCTCTCATACTAGCCGCCCTCGGCCTATTCAATAATCTTACATATTGATGTTAAATATCAATGCATCAGATGACAGCTGATTTACACTCAAGCCTAGATGATATCTGATATTGTGACAACTGCAACTCTGTAACATGGTACCTTTTGTTTTTCATCTACAAACTTAATAAAATGTTTTTAAAAAAAAGTGGAGTATGTGCCACCTTTTAGCTCTTGGAAGCTAAATGTTAAAGAACCCTCAGATTCATCCATGTAAAATTCTATTTTTGTTTTTTGTAGCTCACAGCTGTCCATCTTCTGGGCCCAAATCTCTTTCTTTCTCCCACAATGTCCTTCTGCATAAAATACCAGAAGTATAGAAGCCACTATTATACTAAATGTCAATATAAATATTTAAAGTGGCACTTCTTAGCAGTCCCACCTTCAGGACCTTCTTTGCAGGGTGTGCAGTAAGTGAGGTTCCTAGCATGATGGCATGGCGGGAGGGGGCATTCACATTACCTATTCAATTAAAGGGCTTGCAATAATCCCACCAGTGGACTTTTTAACCAGGGGACCGGAAGTTGGAGCACAGATTCCTGCTAAAGCTGTGAGCAAATCAAAGTGCACATGGGCGTGGGGGGCAAAACACTATAGGTTTTTACAGTCAGTTTAGTGGCAGAATCAAGTGGGGTGGTGAGACCTAGCATGCAGTGTAGCCAAAGAGAAAATCTACTGTTTTATAAGTAATACCTGCAATTGCCTGTATGCAATCTGAACATCTGGGTTTTTTTTTATTCTGCAGGTGTGTAAATATATACACCTTACAGTGACTCATGCAACACATCTCTTTTAAAAGAGGGTGAGGTTTCTGTCCAGGCTTGCACATCAATGCAGAAAGTCCGGCATAACCCCCTTACCTGTAGCATGTGTTGCTAGCCGTTGTTTTTGGTCAGGCCTACATCTCTTAAGAAGTTCACGCCTCTCCCCTTTCACTCTGAACATTTGTGCTCACAGATACTTTTATAGTGGCTGCAATAGTTTGAGGCACATAGAAACTGCTGGTAGTCATAATTGTTATAACTGTCCATTACTCAACAGATGATGTGCCTGTCTTAGCTGTCATTTCAGTAGCATTCATTTAACGCTTTACAGGCAATTCCGACAGTCGGTTCTACAAGTTTAAACAGACTCCCGGCGGCAAAAGTCGCCGGGAGTCTGTTTAAACAGCCCCGATGCTGGCGACGTACACTGTACGTCGTCAGTCACGAAGGGGTTAAAAGAGTTTTTTCTAAGGGCATCCTGGCACTTACATGGTACTCCCTAGCCACCCCCCAAGTGGAGCTAGGAGAGAGCCCTAGGTGTTGCTGGGGCAAATCCTACTATAGAAGAATAGGTAACAGCTCACTGAGACCTTTTCTACACACTGGGCCACTTGAGGGCTGAAAATTACCTCCTTTCTACATACATATTCTTCTTTCAGACTTTTTCACTAGTTAGAGACAGATCACTATTTCTGTCTTTCCTGAGCTAAAAGAATTTGACTCCAGCATTACTTGCATCACTTTAAAAGTGCACCATCATTGGATTGGGTAAAGCTATTTTCAACACAGGCTTTTTCTATCATCTGTTTTACTTGCACTAAATATAGGTAAAATTCTCCAGATAGAGGAGCCATAATGTTTATTGGATCTTTACCTACTCAGGGTAGGTTTTAAATAAGATGGAGACTGGGGCAGAAATTAAACTGGGGTTTCTTATGCTAGGTAGCATGAGTTTCTCAAATTAAGGAACTTAAGGTGAAAAAACTAATGGCTAAATTGAACACAATCAGTTATAGATGAGACAAAACAGGGCTGTATTTTTTATGTTGTAATGCTGTAATGTTTCAGGGTGGCTTTTTTCCTTTCCCTACGGAGTACGTGCTCCTGGCCAGGATTGGCTTGGAATTCAGCACCTTCTGAGTCACTTACCTTGATCTTGCGCACGGCCAGCGATCCATACTTGTTCCCAGCCTCAAGATTTCTCTCAAAATAGGTTTACTTTAACGCCCAACTCCAGCAAAAACGTATTGTTTTTGGTTGGATAGGGTGGAGTTTTAATGCTGCCTGTATCCCTATTGAGGAGATTCCTTTTCCTGTCCTGTCTTGACACAAAGACACCTGAGACAAAAAAAAACATTTTTTTTTGTAGAGTAAGGAAGGGTTAGAACTTCCAGCAATGTTTGTATTGTTGTCTGTGCCTTTCTGTCCTGATGACAACTGCTCCCCTCATTTATTGTCTTGGTGTCACAGGGACAAGAAGAAGGGGGAAAGTCTCCCATTTTGTCACAGAAAAAAAAAATCTAGCAGAGATTTTAACTCTTTCCCACTCTAACCAATTTGTTTTTCTTTTTTAAAGCTTTAATAAAACTGACTCAGATGATCAGAAAACAAGCCAAAGCAGTGGATAGTTGTAAAACTTCAAAATATTCTGGAGCATCATTTCAAACTGGGAAGTTTCTTTTTAGAAATTATACACTAGACAACAAAAATGTTTTTGGTTTTAGTTTTTTGAGAACTACTTATATTATCCTTTTCAACAAAATCAGGGATCAAAACAGTTTTTGATTCAGTTCCAGAATTCTGCAATGCCATCAGTTACTGATCAATATAACAAAATAAATTGTATTCCTGCAGACTGCTGTGTAATCAATATATCAGAGAGACTTGAGATTTAAGACATCGCAATAAGTTGAGGGCAGCACATTTAACTTATGTCTCATTAGCAATTTAATATTTCTGCAGAATTAAAAAACTACTTTGTAGTTAAGTTTTATGGTTTACTTTAATAATTGAGGTCAGTTTAACTCAATCCAAGCCACCAAGGCCATTAAAGTGTAATGTAGGACAGGGCTAAATGCCTGTCGGGTAAAGTGCTATCCAGGGCACGGTCAGAGAGATTTCCACTCAATTCTTCACTCAAAAGTAGTGAGCGTAAATCTCCAGTGGCAACACAAACAGAACTAAATTTCAAGATATTTATTAAGGGACCAAAAAAGTCTGTGAGCCCCAAAAGCATGTATCCTGTATGGCCCTGGGATGTTGAAGTGGCCATACACAGAGAGCTGCTAAGAAACTAAAGACAGGAAGAATGTGCTGTGCTTATTTGTTAAAGAAAGCTGAAGGATAATGATATTTTTTAATGATGGTACAGTATTTTATTTAGGTGAGTCCATATCCGTTTTACACAGCAGAACTCCTCTTGTTCAGCTCTTAAAGTACTTCCGTATTTACAATGCTGCCCTTTTACAACATATACATGTGAAAAGGTATGTTACAATCAAACATGTTTCTAAAGGAAAAACCTTACCTTTCGCCATGTCCACCAATCTCCGTGGCTCCAAGGCCCACTTTGTGTGGTACACTTTCTTTAACCAACAGGAAACTGCCCTTACCATGAAAGTGCCAGTTGGTTGCAATTGCCTCTAAGGCCAAAAGCTCCCAGTCTTCCCCTGTGTGGGTGTACGGTAACAGGTGGAATGGTCAGACTCATAATCTGCTACTTCTTCTAACTTGTTACCTCAATTCTTCTATATCACCCAGCCACACAGTCTCTCAAAAGCACAAGAATAAAAGTAGCTCAGAAGTTTAACACTAATAGCCTTGATGGGCCTGCAAAAATAGCCATCAACCGTAGAAGGACTAATAAACACTGCAGCACTGCAGACACAAAGGTGTTTTTGCAGCACCAAAACCCACAGGAACATACACTGTGTTACTTGAAATGCATTGTCTTGGTTATTCTTCCAGGATGCAAAAACAGATCTTGCCTTATCCTTCAAGGCTTTCTAATAAATCAAACTTTGAATATAACAGTCAATATTATAATATATATATTATAATACAATTGTCACTATCTAATACATTTTTAGCTGTGCTTGCACTGCCGTAGTTATATATATAAGAGAACCTTGCTGACACTATAATGTATAATATTATAATTGTCTTAATCTTTGGCACTCACAATCCCACTACAGGACTGAAAACAGAAGAAGACTTCTGCATATTTGTATCCTCTGTAGAAAAACGGATTTGTTGTCTTTCCCGGTCAGGGAGCACTTCCTACTGTTAGAAACACTTGTTTTCAGTCTCAGAGATTTTGCAAATCTCTGTGTGACTTGGCTTGTCCTTTAGCATTCTCAATAAAAATAGGGGAGGACGTATTGTGCCACATATGTGCTACTTCATTGGGTGAATCACATAAGAAATAGTGGTGGGTCCATATGCTGCAGAACATGGGCATGTCTGCCTGCTTGTCACTCTTGGGCTATACAGCTGGCAGTCTATGGCTAGCCTAACATGCAGATCCTCAAAGCAAGATAAAGATCCACATGAGACTAATAAAAGAAAAGCTAAAATTAACATGTCTAAAAATATGTTAAACGTATCATTGATATGTTCATACAAGCATAATCTACCCTTCAATCCAATGCTAAAAAAGATAATTATGTGTAATATGAATAAGTAAAATCCTATTGGAATTTTTTCAAAGACTTCTTAAATTAATGACAAGCATGCATTAATTTTTAATTTAGATTTCTGGAGCTTCCTACTGAGAACACAGGAAACAAAAATTTCTGCAATTAGCACCATAACATTGCTATTTTCTTAACACTGTTAACTCGTACACCTGTGTGTACAATGTTTTACCTATAACAACAAGGGAGGGATGCAAGTCCAGATGTTCAGTAACTCCATTGCAATATTTGCTAACAGATCAAGTGTGTGCAACATGGTGGCATTTTACTGGGTATGATAAAGTAATAATAACATCACTCATCCTCATAGTTCGAGCTGACGTGTGACAATGAAACTGTCACACGTCGGCTCAATAGATCGAACACATACCGTCGCTTGCTCACTTCTCGATCATCTCCATGCAGAGAGCCATGACTGTCAGTCATGGCTCCCTGCCGGGATTCCCTCCCCGCTTCCATCCACCGGCGCTGACAGAAGGAAAGGACTGGGAGGGGGCGGGTACAGCTAGATAGGCAGAGCCCGCTGTCACTCACGCAGCTGTGTGGATCTCGACAGTAATGTCAGGATCCGTCCTGGCTGCGGTGGTCTCAGTATACCGTGAGCTGTAGCTCGCGATATACTGAGCATTGGGTCACGGGAGGATGCTAGTGACCCTTAAGAGAACTATGGGGAAAAACACTTACCCCATAGCTCTATCACAGTAGTAGAGGTACACAACTTTAGTCCTTAGAGCGAGGTTACAATGTAGGACCTTTTAGCCTTATCATACGATCTATAAAGCTACTGTCAAAAGTCGAGCCTTGAAGGACCCCAGCCCATGGGGTTCACGTCGTAACACATTAGGACCTTATACTGAGTGGTGTAGGGTGGATGAAATGTGGCTCACCTTCACCTAGTGCAGTAGCAGTCAGAGAAATCAGGATCTTTGTAAGGTAGAATGGTGATACTAACAACAATAAAACAAACAAGACATGGGAGGACATAGGGGGACAAAACTTGATACACGGGGCATAGAGGAAGGAGAAAAGAAAAGGAGAAGAAGAGGGTTCTAGACCGTATCATTTGGTGGAGGATGCACTCAACGGTAAGGCTATGAGGAGGGCATCAAATGTGACATAGTCTCCGGGAGACAGTTGAGTTAAATAATGTATCAATCCACGGGGACCAGATATCTTCGAATTTGTGCATAGAGTTCTCTAGTTGTGCCGTGCCTTTTTCCTGGGCCATGATCCAATGAATATGTGTAATCACATGCGAGATATCAAGAGACTTTGTGAGCCAGTTTAGTGCGATCTCTCTCTTAGCAGAAGAGAGGATGTGGAGGGGGAGTCTAAAGGCCTTGTTAGGGAGACCTTCTGGTTTACAGTTGAGTAGGGCAAAAAACGGATCCTTAGTCAGCGTCTTGGAGACCACCGAGTCTTCTATAGTCTCAGAAGCCTGAGACTATAGGACATTGCCACCATGTGTGTATAAATGTACCTGGATCAGGGCATCCCTGGAAACAGTTAGGTGAGCATTGAGAGTTGTAAGTGGCCACTCTGGTTGGCACCAGGTACCATCGCATGAAGACCTTGTAGTTTATCTCCAACATACTTGCACACCGCAAACTGGATTTGGTGTTTTGCCAAGACTGTTGTCAGGATTCATCATCCATGACATTTCCCAGGTCAATATTCCATTTAGCCACATAGAATGGGGGAGGGTCACCCGGAAGAGATAACAGGGATGTATAAAGAAGGGAGATGAGTCCCGGGCAATGGGGGTTATCACGACAAACTAATTTGAATGGTGAGAGTGTGGTGGCTCTGTCCTGATTGTTGACGTGTTTTGTGAGAAAGTGCTTGATCTGGAGGTAGCGAACAATTTCTTTGTTCGGCAATTGGTAATGTTCCTGTAAGTATGGGAATGACTTAACTCCTGAGGTGGATTGTATTTGCCAAAGGGAGGTAAGATTGCGTGATGACCACTCATTGAAGCTAGAGGAGTTGGTGACTAAAAAGTATAAATTTATTGAACAATATATAATAAAAGCATTAAATATGCATATTTAATGCTTTTATTATATATTGTTCGATAAATGTATACTTTTTATACTTCTATGAGACTGATGTTTATTGGACTTGTTCTTTCTGGAGCCACTAAAAAAACCCATCTTTTTCTATCTCTCCTCTTTTTTTGAAACAGGTTGGCTACAGTCGTTGGACTGGACATCGCATCTTCTAGAGCTACCCAGGCTGGAGACTCATAGTTTGCGTGACATTTAGAAAGTTGGCCTATTTGCGCTGCCTGGTAGTATTTGGATAAATTCGGAACTGCCAGTCCCCCCTGGGATTTTAGAAGATAGATAGAAGATTTTCTAGAGCGTACGCCGAGGGATTCTGGGTCGACGATCCCCCCAAATGATGGAGAAAATGCGTGACTGAAGTCTGTGCAGTATAGGGGCCGGGACACATACCGGTAGGACCCTAAAGAGGTAGAGGATTTTTGGCAAAAGGGTCATCTGGACGGCGGCTATCCTACCCAGCTAGGAGAGGCGGTAGTTCGCCCAGGTTCTCAACATTTGTGCTAGTTTAGTCACCATATCTGGATAGTTTGCTTTGTATAAAGACTGATATGACGGGGTTAGTTTGATTCCCAGGTAGGGGAGGTGGGAAGGGCACCAGGAGTAGTTATAGTTTTGTTGTAGGGATGTCACTAGATTGGGGGGTAGGGATAAGTTCAGGGCTAAAGATTTAGAATCGTTGGTGTGGAGACCTGAGATAGAGGAGAAGTCTGAGAGAAGTTTAGTAAGGTTGGGTAAAGAAACTAAGGGGTTGGTTACAAAGATTAAAGCATCATCTGCAAACATACAGATTTTATGTGACACACCTGCATAAGGGATTCCAGAAATGTTTGGGGAAGTGCAGAGTTTCTGAGCTAATGGTTCCAAGATCAAGGCAAATAATAGAGGCAATAAAGGACAGCCTTGTCTGGTGCCCCTTGAGATCTGAAGTGGTTGGGAGCGATGTCCTGAGTACTTTATGTGGGCTGTGGGGTTTTTGTATAGGGAGGATATCCAGTTGCGAAAGTAGGGGCCAAAACCCCACTGTCGCAATGCATAAAATAGGTAGGGCCATGAGGCTGAATCGAATGCCTTCCTAATGTCCAATGAGAGGAGCATAGCGCGGATTTGTTTGGTCTTTGCTATGTGGGTGAGGCGAGTTACTCTACGGATGTTATCAGTAGCTTGCCTGGTGGGATAAAATCTACTTGGTCATTACTGACCAACTGACCTATTACCTGATTCATTCTATTGGCAAATACTTTGGCCAGTAATTTAACATCCACATTAATGAGTGAAATTGGCCTGAAGTTGGAGGGATTGGAGTGGTCAGAGGCCGGTTTGGGGATCATGCAGATTGAGGCGGTAAGTGAGTCTTGGCCAAGAGGAATCCCACTGCGGAGGGAATTGAATGATCTGGTTAGGGAAGGGATTAGGAGATCCTTAAAGTCAGCGTAATAGGCCGCAGTGAAGCCATCCGAGCCCGGTCTTTTACCCCTGGAAAGTGAAGAAATTGCCAGAGCGACTTCTTCCTCTGTAACAGGTTCCTCGAAGGAGGCCATCTGAGATGGTGAAAGGTGGGGTAAGTCCAGTTCCGAGAAGAACTCAGTCGCCTCGGTATTAGAAAATTGTTCTTGGGATGTGTAAAGAGTAGAGGAGGTGTCGATGGAAGATATCTAGAATTTTCATAGGGTTAGAAGTGCGTGTCCCCGTGTGAGTACGCAGGTTAAGAGGTTTGAAGGAGGGGTCTAGCCTCCTTAGCCTAGTAGCTAGCATGGAATCAGCTTTATTTGCTTTCAGGTAGAATTTATGGGCTGTGCGGTTGAGCTGCTTAGCAGCATGGTCAGTTAGTAGCAAGTTGAGGGCTTGGCGAGCTGCTTCCAGTTTTGCTCTATTTGTAGGGGAGGGGTCCGCTGAGAAGGCCTGGGAGTGAGTGTTGAATGCAAGTTCTAGAGTGATCAATTGTTGGAGCCTTTCTTTTTTGAGCCTAGAGGACAGTTGGATAATCTGACCCCTGATTACTTCTCCAGTCACCTTGTGGCTTCCCACAAGGTGATTGGAGAAATGTCTGGTGTCTGGTTGAGGGATAAGTAATCAGAGATGTATGTTTCAATCAGGAATTTGGTGGAAGGATCAGACAGGAGGGATTCGTTTAGGAACCAAGAAGTGGCTTTGGTGTTAGGGAGCGACGATGGAAGGAGTAGAGTGACGGCAGAGTGATCCGACCACGCGACTGGGATGAGGTGGGAGTGAAGGATGTGGGGCGTTAGGGAGGTGTCAGTGAGGATGTGATCTATTCTGGAAAACACATTGTGTGGACATGAATAATGGGAATAGTCAATCTTATGGGGGTTAGCCTCTTTCCAACTATCTATCAATGAGTAGGATGAGAGTAAGTCTCTGAATGATTTTGCTGTGTGCAAGGATGAAGGATATATATTGGATTTATCTCGGTGAGGATATAACACAAGGTTGGAGTCTCCACACATTATGACTGCTCCCGTGGAGCATGAGGCTACTTTTTCGAGGAGGTCCCTGAAAAAGGTAAGTTGGTTTGTATTGGGCGTGTAGTAAGATACTAGGGTGATCTCCTTATCGTCTAACAAACCTTAGTGAGCCTTAGGGCACCCCAGTGGATCTCTGGTCTCAGAATGGCAGACAAAGTTCACTGATCTTCGGAATCCAATGAGGACTCCCTTCCTTTTACAGGAGTCGTTGGCCATATAAATGTTTGGAAATTGGGAGCTAAAATATTTGGGGCAGGAAGTTCTCGAGAAATTAGTCTCCTGAAGAAAGATAATATTAGCATGTGTGGATCTAAAGAACCTGAAGGCACGGGTGCGCTTATTAGGGGAATTAAGCCCTTGTACATTAAGACTCAGCAAGTTAAGAGTCATGGCAAATTGTATTGTGAGGTATCTGAGAGTACTCACCTGTCCAGGACTGATGGGAGAGTGATGAATGGTGTCTCTCCAACAACGAACGGTCCAGAAAAAAGGCTGAAACAAAGGGGAGGAAAGAGAAGAGGAAAGGGGGAAGAGGAAGACAAGAAATGACAGGGGGCATCACATAAACACAACAATAGCGTGGTGCAAATCCACGGTATGTCGGGGACGTTGAGTGGAGGGATCTCGGTCCACCCAAGGAGCAGTGGTGTTGTCACGGGAGCTCGAGGATGACAGGGGAGACTCTGATAGGCCTAGAGACGCCAGCTTAGCTTGGGTTTCCTCTAGAGTCACACACGTATGCTGCCTACCCCGTGGGAAAATATCAGACGAAATGGGAATCCCCATTTGTACTGAATGTGGTGTTTGGTGAGGAGTTCTAGACAAGGCCGAAGGGCTCTTCGTTTAGAAATAGTCAAAGGAGCTAAGTCCGCGAATAGTTGATACTCGTGGCCCTGGAAGGACAGAGGGGCTTGTGCGGCCTTGGACCTGGCTGCCGCTGTAAGAGTCTCCTTAGTACGATAGAAATGTAATTTAATGAGCACATCTCTTGGAGGACCGTCCGGTCGTTTACGTGTTAAGGTCCTATGGACCCTACCGATCTCCAGGCGATCCAGGGGGAGCTCCGGGGCCAACTCCTGAAAGAGTGCTGTCGTGGTAGCATTCAGATCTGTGATGTGCTTCGGCAGTCCTCTGATGCGAAGATTGGAGCGGCGGGATCTATTTTCTAGATCTTCTAACTTGGAGAGTAACTGAGAATTTTCCTCACGTAGGGAACTCACATCACCGGTAACTACAGAGAGGTCTGCTTTGATGTCATCACAGCGATCTTCAAGGGCCGCGGTGCGGTGGCCTATATCCCGGATCTCTTTCAGAAGCCTGTCCGTTATTTGTTTGGAAGTGGTGTGTAAGGCCTTCTGCAACATGGCTTCAAATCGTTGTAGGAGCGCTGATTGTGAACGATTTCTGGATCGAACACCCTCTCTGCCTCCGAGGTCTTCATCTTCCATGTCCCTGCTGGATTCTGAGGCGGCAGGGCGCGCGGGAGAATGAGTCGCGGGCGTCATTTTGGACGAGGTCAGGGCCATTTAGAAACCGGCTTATTTTTAGTCTTCTGGGTGTTCCGGGGGCCCGAGGAAGACATAATCCAGGTCGGGGAGGATTCCGATACCGAAGTGGGTATAGCGGGGGTGTGGGAAGTTCGAGGCTACCGACTTAAATGAGATTTGTCCGGGCGGGCAGCGGAGCCGTTTCAGAAGATGTCTGTCATGACGGCTGCACGCATGCGCCTCCCAATGTTTCCTTTCATACAGTGTGGTTGTGTCACACTATCTATAGATCCTCCATTTATTCCTATGCAGAAACCAGCAGCGCAAACATAGTGCTTCTTCAGCACAAAGCAGGTCGTGATTTTTGGGGTGTTTAGGGTTTAGGAGAGTTAAAAGAGGCTAGCATGAGTGAAGCCACCCATGTCACCAAAAAATGTAACTTTGAAATTGATAGCTTTGGCTAAAGTAAATTGTACAAAGGTGGAGCATTACCAGGAGTTTGTAAGCCCTCTTTTACTTATCAGTTTCACATCTTGTGGATAAATCTTAACTTGGGGCAGATATAAATAAGCACAAATTAATTAGGTTATGTATTCAATCATTTTTTAATCCCTTGCACAGTGTTTTTTTCCCCAATTACAGCTTCCCTAATGGTAGTGCATAATGCTGCTAAAAGAAAGAAAAAAAGAGAAACTCTTTACATGTACAATGTCGCCAGTACAATGCTACAAAAATGAAATTGGAAAAACAATGAGAGTAATTTAATAGCCTTAGAAAAAACGATTTAATTATAATAATTTTATTTGGATAGTTTTTAGATGTGTGTTTCGGTCAGATGGAGAGTGTATTTAACTTAATTATTGAGCATTTTTTCTGGATTTCCTTAAAGAAATAAAGGAAAACAAAAACATTTATCCCTAAAAGCTTGTAGTGGGAAACTGTATGAATTCCACCAAATATTAGCGGGAAAATTGTGTGAATCATCGGTGAAGTGGATTTTCAAGAGTATCTAAAGCCAAACATTTTTTACTATGTCCTTACTGTCCTGTAGACACAATGGGAATTGAGAAGAAATCTCTCCAAATTAGGGGGAAATTTACTCATTAAGGGGAAATCTACTCTTAGATGGTTGGTAGCGGAACCAGTGCCTTCTTTGGAAGATGTTCCCTTCTTGATTTTCCCAAAGTTTCAGTCCCAGTTACAGTGGCCAAATAAAGAAGGACTCTCCCTAACACAGATACAGACAGCAAAAAAAAAAAAAGAAACTTACAGAGGCTCCAATTCCTGACCATTCAATACAAAACTATTTTAAAAACTTTGCCTTTAGACTTAAAGAGGAACTTAACACCCCCATAACCTGCTTTTTCCCTGTCCCCTCTTACCTGTTAAGCTGAGTTCTCACACAAAAAAAAATACTCACCTTGAGTCCAGCATTGTCATGCTGTGATCTGCTGCCACAGCCCAGCTCATGTTCCACCATTTTTTTCTCTAACGTCATTAAGAGCTGATTGTCTCTTCCTGGTTCTGCAGCTGCCCCTGGGGGGAGGGGGGGATTGCAGGGAGCTAAAGCTGATCTGGGCAGTGCAGCAACTGCTTAAAGTACTTTGCTTTATTTATTTTAGGTGTATTTGTATTGATCTGTAGCTCAAATATACAACAGAGCTGACAGTTTCATAGATGAATACTTGGAAGATTACATACTCAAATGTGTATTAAATCCGAACATCCATCATTACTGAGAGAGCATGTCTGCTCCTATCTCCTTTATCTTGACTCATTACAAGGACACGGGAATAAAGACTGTCAAAAATAAAAATTAATACAGCTATACCACAGACTTTCCTTTCAAGCAGGTCATATTGCTATGAATAAAAAAGAACGACTGGTTTCTACAACAAACTGGTTTCCAGAAGGAGACCAAAGACAAGGCCTGGTGACAATCTTACATGTATGTGGGTCTCTTAGGATGTTATAGAAGGTAGAGTTAGCGGGATGTTTACCAGCTGTTTTAAATATAAATGCAATGATTTATAGTTTCAGATATTCCAGGATATTGGCAGGGAAAATTCCAGGCTGATTATTTAATGGCTAATCATTTATGGCATCAATGTAATTGGCTGTCACCTAGGCAGTGACAAAACATCTTAGATCAAGTATAATATGCCGCATTTGAAAATAACTTTTTAAAGCTTTTGGCGGGAGATATATCACCAAGCATATTTGATATGTGTATTGTATGTATCCCCATTAGCCTCAGCTGTTTCTGCTTCTAAAAATCTTTCCCTAACTGCCCTCCTCACAGCAGACTGATATGATACCCAGTGGTACTGTGACAGCCTGCAATGAGTGGTGTCTGTGAGCTGCTACTTTGAAACGTTGTGCCACTGCCCCCCTCCCCCCCACTCCCCCAGCTCTCTCCTCCAATCATAGATCTTCTGTTACTATGATCCCACAACACATCAAGTTCTGTGAATGGAGGAGGAGATTCTATCATACAGCTGTTCCTCCTCCATTCACAGAATGCAGTGGGACTTGATCCGCAAATGCTCTCCTCAGAACCCCCTTTCCTGTTCAAGAAAAGTTGAATTTTCAATCGGTTTTAGTCCAAGGAGCCGGTCTGAAAATTCTCTGCTGAACAATGACTGCAGCCAATTTGGCTGGCGGGTGCTAATGGTAGGACTAACTAATCCAAAGCAAATGGCAAATTTCTCCTTCATGTAATAATGTGTCTTAAAGCTAAATTCCAGGCAGATCTAAAAGAAACATGTCAAATAGATTCGTATAATGTAAATAATCTTATACATCGAAAATAGTATTTAAATTGTTTAACACCTAATAATGTGTAATTGTATGCACATAAGGGAAGCCATATGTGCCCATAACATGTGTAGGCTCTGCTGAAAAAGCCCCCCCATGTTCTATATCAACTGTGAAAAACCATCTCCATAGATAAATTAAAATCTCAAGACAACATATTGCTAAGAAAGATATTGCTGAAAATTCCTGAAATCTTTTCAACATAAGATCTAAACCATCTACAGTATGTTAATGCAAATGTTCCTGTAATATCACAAGGGTGTAATCCTTTTTTTCTATATTTTTTGCTATCAGTGAAATCATACCTGGAGATCCTAATGGCATAGTGTATGATAGGTATATAGTCAGTCTGGTCGAAAAAAGACCAGTTTAAACAACACAAGCATTAAAAACATTGCATCCTTCAAACCCTAATCCCACCATTGTTCCAGAGACACTTTTTTGTTAGGGTGACTACACTTGTTTCTGTTTTACTTACAAAACTTTTTTGAGAGTTTTTCTACTTTAAGTGTGATAATTTGTATCCACAAAAAACAATGCTGTGTAATATTATTTTATTATCTAATGTATTTCTCCCCTTCCTTTTTTATTTTTTTTCTCTCCTGTCCCCACCACCATTTATTTGCCTATTTCTTTTTCTTGTTCTAGGAACAAATAAATACAGCATCTATTATATTACAGTTCATTGATAAAATGTTGTTGAACACAATATTTTCATCTGTCTTTGCACCCCTTTTTTCAAACATTCCAATGCCAAAGCAGAGGGAGAGAGAGATGAGCGTTCACTGCTGCAGGACCAAAGATTGGGTGAGTGTATCTACAGCATTTTAGCCCCTAGACCAAAACGAGCACTTAACTCTTGCAGTGTGAGGGTAGCTCCACTGAAAAGAACCTGGAGCTCTTCTTTAAAGGAATTAGAAAACGTCAATATTCATATAAAAGTATAACACATTAGAAATAGATGCAGAAATATAGTTGCTAAATATGTAAACTGCAGCCTTATTAACACCTCTTAATTATGCAAAATGTAGCCGTATTAGGTTCTTATCATTTGCACAACTCTAATATAAAATAAATGTGGAGATTAGTTAAATTGGCATGTTATTACAGGATGATAAACTTTTCTATGGATTGTAATGAGCTGCAAGCATAAACCTTACACTTTGTAGATGAAATCGCTGCCAGGAAGCTAGCATGCCTTGTGCCCGGGCCGCTGATTATGATTCTGACACTTGTAATACATATGAGGCTGGTGCTCTGAGTAAAGGATGCATAATCCCTTCCTTACACAATGCAATCTGGATTCACTCGAGCAAAGACTGCAGCTCTGAGTAATAGGAACAGTTGCTTTTACAGGTTGTGTGAAGGACGTTTTCAGTGCAACATATGGAAGGTTCTACTGAAATCCCTACCACACAAAATCTGCAGATCCAATCAGACATATTGCTTTAATGATCTCGAGTATATTTTGAATGAATATTAAACATGTTTCACTTTAATATTACATATTATGTGACTATATTTATTACATTTCCAATGCAAACACCATTGACAAAGTTCAATGCAATATAAAAAGTAAAGGCTTATGTACTAGAATCATTGTCCTTTTCAGTCTGGTGGCCACTGGGGCAGCAGGTTAATAAGGTCAGCTGAGATTTCCCATAGCCACCTCATCGATTCAAGCTCTTGACAGATTACAAAATGTTGAATATTTTTTAAGGAAACTCTACTTTTGACATAACATTGATGAAGCCTATATAATTTGCTAAAGTCGTTTTGTGATTTATTGTTATTAAATTGACCTTTTCATTCACATTGGCAGCAAGCTGTAATATTCTAAAGTTGCCCTCATTCTCAAAAACTGTTGTGTACATAATAACCCAAATTTCCCTTCTTGTCAAATTGGTTGACTTAATTTCCTAGCAGTCTGCTTAGGGCTTACAGTGACAGTAAACTCAGGAGTTAAATCTTAAAAATGCATTCATGTACCTTAACTATTAACAATACTGTACCTTATTTGTGTATCACAGGGCTGTAGATCCTCAAATAATCTCTGAAATAGTGCTGACACTGTCCTTCCTTCTGGAGGGTGGCTACTTTTGTCCCCCATGGTCCTTGAGTGTTGTAAAGTAGCCACTGCTCCAAGCTCACTCCTATAAAGGACTATAATTTCACCTTGAGTTTACTAATTTGTATTGAGATTCTACTTCATCACGGGAGGGAGCTTGGAGCGGTGGCTACTTTACTATACACATGGGTACCATGGGGAACAAAAGTAGCCACCCTCCAGAAGGAAGGACAGTGTCAGCATTAATTCAGAGATGATTTGAGGATCTACAGCTGAGTGATGCACAAATAAGGTCCAGGTTTGTTAATAGTTAGGGAACTTGAATGTATTTTTAAGATTTAACTCCTCAAATAGGTGTCATTTTAAAATCAAATTAGAAGCATCCCCTGCAATGAGTGTTTCATTATTGTTGACATACTTTGTAAGACTCTTGGAAACATAAAGGAGTTCTTAGGCTGAAGCTTTTCTTATTAACATGCTGGCAATAGAGAAGGCAGAGTTTTAGAGAAAGCTGGCACCACCTACACTAATATCTTTAAAACAAAAGCAGGTAAGGTTCAGCAAAAAAGTTCACTAACATTCTTGCAATCCATATACACCTAGAAGGTGTTTCTTTTTTTAACAAAACATTTTAGTGTTTTAATTTAAGGGGGCCCAAAGGCTAAGTGGTAGCAACACTTACAGTAAAGCCACCATTCACACTTGAGTTTTGCATCTTTGGTCTTTTTTGTGTGTGTGTTTGTGCACATGTTTTCAGGCCTTTTCAGGTGCAAGTGGTTTTGTTTCAGCCAATGGAAAGCTAGTTATTAAGAGGAAGAAATGGTTATGCACATTTCTCAGGCTCCCTTTAAAGCCTGTTGGGGCCAAAAACATGCAATTTATTTGCATTCTTTTGCTAAGATGAAAGTACCAAGACCAGCTTTAAAGGGGATTCTGTTGCAAGTATACATAAAAAAATGCCTAGTTGACATCAACTGGTTCTTGAATTTCAAGAGATGAAGGAAGTACCAGAAACCCTGTGTGAGTACACCAAGAATAAAATATGGACTATTCCGTATTCAATGGGGAATGCATTTTGAGCATACATAAAAGACATCCAGTTGACCTCCACCGACTTCTTGCATTTGAAAGAAAAAAAAAGCAAATCTATCATTCTCCCAATTTATTCAAAATCTCACCCTACCTTTGAAAATAAGGTAAGTAAACCCTGTGTAAATACACTATGAATAAAATGGGGACCCAACCACATTTATGGAGAATTTGTTTAAGTATACATAAAAGAAGCTCAGAGGACCTCAGCTGGCTTCTTGCATTTAAAGAAATAAAGGAACAACTCTATCATGACTATTCAATCAAATCAAACAAGTCAACACAGAGATCTGAAAATTAGGGATCGGCTCAATGTTCGGGTTGAGCAAGAGTTCGACTTGAACATCGGCAGCTCGCGTGTTCGGTGAACACACAAACTGTCAGGGCTTCGGCGGGCTATTCGTCCGCCAAGCACCCCACAAGGCAATGTGCACCGCTAAAGCCTACCAGGGCACAGTACTGTGAGAGCCATGATTGGGGAAAGTCATGATGATTTTCCCCAATCATGGCTCACCTGTCAGATGCCGTACAACTGTAAAATATAAACAACTGGGCGGAGCTAGCTGTGACAGCTAGCTAGCTCCACCCAATTGTTTATATTTTGCTGGCGGGAGTTTGTCACAAGTGGACGGGTTGGCAGTCGTCATTTCTTTAAATTCCTATTTATTTTTTCTTGTTTTATTTTTTGTTTGAACTTTGAAGGGGAACCCCATGCACTTTTTTTTTTAGTTGTAACTTGGGGTCCCTCCTAAAATTCCTGCAAGACCTTAAGGGTCTGGTATGACTTTTAGGGGGAACTGCACGCTTTTTTTTCATTTTCTTTTTTTTAAAGGCGGTCCTTCCTAACTTTCCTACCAGACCTAAAGGGTCTGCTATTGTTTGGGAGGGGGAAACGTGCAATTTTTATGTTTTTTATTTTTAAATGTAATTTTTTTCTTTATAAATGTCATTTTTTCCTGCAGCAGGTTCTATACATTATACAAATGTGCCACTTTACAGGCAGTTTAAGGGGACCCCCCAGCCACGATATTTAAAGGAATTTTTAATTTTCAGTGATGTTAAAATCACTGCTCCTTTAAAAACAGTATTTTTTAAAAGCTTTTTTTCCCATTGATACATGTCCCCCAGGGCAGTACCTGAATGTGCAGTCTCACAGGAATGGAGTCAGAATGAAGCAGGCCCTGAGACACCAGGAAGCCCCCTATTCTGCCTGCTGCTGTGCATCCAGTGCCTGGTCTATTACACAAAGTAGTGTATGATCCAGCAAGAAACACTACAGTCATAGTGTTACTTATGCCTGTATCTTCACAGCTCACCATTCCGGATGCCTCTTCAAATTGTGACAATATGGTACATGTGTCCTAAATAGGGAACCACTGACTCCAGATCCCCCAAGCCTGTCTTCATGCCACACCCACACAAATACTCGTTGAGGAAAATACAGCCCCTACAGCATGGCAAAAGTGGAGTTTCAGCATATGAGTGTATCACATCAGGTGATTTACAGGTATGTTGCCTCTGAGTGTCAGCCAGGAGAACACTGGGTGGGTATTACCACCTGAAGTGGCTACACACTCTTCTGGCCTGCCTCAAAAGATGATGTATGTCAGGGTACCTAACTAGGAACCACTGCACCACCAGGTTGAGTACATGTGCCAGGAATGGCATATGTATGAACATTGACAATGTTATGTTTGATCAATAAATCCTTGCAAACAAAGTATTCTCATTTGCTTTTTTTTCAACATAGGCACTTCTGCTGAGCCCAGATTTTTTTTAGCTGATTAGGAAGGAGGTTGATGCATGACAATTAGCCTTGGGACAGAATGTATACATCCAGGCTTGTTCACTATATTAAGTAAACATACACTTTGCTAAGTGAACTTTCTTTACTCCTTTAGTAAGCAATCCCCCATGCATCTTCACCAAGCAAACAATTCCAAGTAGAAGCAATAAAAAGCACTAAGGTCCTCTCCCTATGCTCACAGTCACTAATTAAGCAATCAAGAATTTTGGCAAACATGAGTAAGCTCAAAAAGCTGTGACTATTAGTACATCTTCTTATATTTATAAATATCACAGTTGTAGGGGTTGCAAAGAGTGGCGATAGAGGGCTGAATTTTTAATTGTTATAAATGCATCTTACATTTGGAGCTGGGCAAAACAATACTTTGCTGTTATAAATATATTGTGCACAGTGCTTGTTTGTAATGAGAGTTGTTAATACATATTAACAGGAACCATTGTCCATATTTGTGGTGATTTCCAAGAGTCTGATTACCCAGTCTGATGTGAGAGCTCATTTGGCACATAACAGAAGTTCCTGTTCAACAGAAGGCTAAATTCTCAGTGATTTCCAAATTTCTGAGATATTATAGATATTACGCTGTAAAGAAACATGTATGCTAATAAATATGGCCCAGGATAGAAATGTGGGTGCCAAAACTCTGAGAGAAAAGTTTTAGGTATCCACAATGAAAAACAACTTTACATTTCCCCAATATAAGTAACATTTTCAGATTTAAAACCCAACTCTGGAAAACCTTTTTTTTAAATAGTGCCCTAGGAGTTGTAAAATTAAAAAGCAATACTTACCTCCTCTCCAGCATTGTTCCATGCAGAAAATCCTTCCCACCACTAGATATCCTCAGGATTCTGGATTGAATGACACCTGCGTTTATGCACCAATAAAAAAAAATGGTGAGGGGATTAACATTGTGGTTGGATTTATGAATGTGTGTCTGACATTTGCTTTCTAATGCCTGATGTGTTCACTCTTCAGGGTTTAATTTTCTCTTTTTATTAGGTCAATTCATCTGAAGTTAGATGTAGTTTACATTGAAAGAAGAAAAGTAAATGCACACACAAACAATTAACATGAGCATATTAAATTATATCTAAAGCTTCTAAACTTTCTTTGGATAAAGTATATCTAAATTTAAACTTTCTTTGTGTTTTGCTAGCCCCAGTGCAAGGGTTAATAAAAAATTCCTGGAGTTCTGCTTTAACGTACTTTTACAATACAAAAATCCTACATGCACAAACTACTTTGTTACAGGTAAAAGAATACAAAACAGGCTGCTACAATTACATTTACATACACACACACACACACACACACACAGGGCCGGCGCAAGTGTAAGGCAGCACAAACAGCTGCCTCAGAGTGCCGTGGGGGTGGGGTGGAAAAATTATGTCACTGGCCCTGCAGATAAACAGCCTGTCATAGATATGTAGTATAGTGTGAGCCCCGCCTCCTGTTCTCTGGTGTGTGCGCTGGGCCTACCTGTGACCCATGGCATATGCCTCAGAGCAAGTCCTCCTAGCCAGTGTGTGGAGTGTAGGAGGAGCTTTTGTGAGCTGTCTCCACACTCTGTTGTGTGGTGTGCAGGCTGGCCATATCTTTCATCTGTCACGTGCCTCACCGTTAGTTCTCCCAGCCAGTGTGTGGACTGAAGGAAGAGTGCCTATTCTCTGTGTCGGTAGCTGTCATCTGTTATGTGCCATGTGCCACACAGTAAGTGCTCCTGGCCAGTGTGTGTGTGTGTGTGTTCGTTCTGCTCATCATACCACACCCAACACCGCTTCCTTCACCCCTTAGTTACCTCCTGCCTCCTACACCCCCTCGCACACTGAGTCTGGTTACAAGAAGTCAGCGGCAGCAAGTTTTCCTAATGTCCCATGTGCGGAGTGTGTGAGCACTTACACCCCCCACAGCCCTCTTGAAACTCTTTTGAGACCCCGCCCAGCCCTCCTGAGACCTCACAAAACCTCATGAGATCTGCTTAGCAGCACAGAGTATGTAGCTTCATACTATTCTGCATTAATGTATAATGCATTACTGGGATTTGTAGTCCTCCATAGCTGGTTGCCATTTGGCATTGCTGTATAATGTATTGTCGAGATTTGTAGTCCCTCTACAGGTTGGAGTCAGTGGAAGAACTTCCAGGAGCACACCTACCCTAAAATCATTAGTATGTATTGTTTTAGAAAAACTGTCACATGAAAAAAGTATCAGTATTGTTATCAGCGAGTACTTAAGGAAAAGTATCGGTACTCGTGCTTGGTCTGGAAAAAATTGTATTGGTGCATTCCTACTCCCGTTCATGCCCGTATTAAGGTATGGACATGTAGTAACATGGACAGGAGGCAGAGTTAATGGGCTACAAGTGTGGTGGCGTCACCACACTTGTATTCCTCTCAAACTACAAGTCCCTTTGCTACGATGATAGATGGGACTCGTAGTTCCTCCTTCCTGTGGATGGATGACGTGGCTGTGTGGGCAGAGCCTCACACAGCCGCGCAACTTTAACAAAAAATCCAGCAGCCTGCGGGGAGAAGAGCCCTGCGATTCAGGTATGTGGGGGGATGAGGGCTGCAATCTGACCTTTTTTTCATGTTACACCCTAAATATGGGTGTAACATGAAACATGGTCAGAAAGGTGAATTTAGCCTTTAAAGTGTGGTCTGCTCCTAGGATGCCAGGGGGGCTCAAAAATGCACTGTTGCCTAAGTAGGCAAAACTCCTTGCACCGGCCCTCCATACACACCCACTAATCCATTCTTTCTTGTACATGCCATGGATTATGCAAAATGATACACTACATCCATGTAGCTTAGAGTTGCTGTTTACAAGATTCTGTATTGAACAGGACTTTGTGGCTATCAAGCATTCTCAGTAAAATGGCTTCTGGTTACAATCTCTATTAAAGTGTGACTTAGTGGCCTCTTCTGATCTCTGTGAAGTGCTGTAATGGCTTCTGCCTATCTATTTTTTATCCTAATTTCTCCCATTCACTCAGATGAGAATTCCACGATTGGTCCAAAGAACACAATCATATCTTTATTATGGCAGTGATTAGATTGCAACTGAAGTCTCTGAAACTGTCATATTGTTTGGCTCTGTTCTGTCTCTGAGAACCATTTTAAATGAATGAGCCTCTGTGTTCAGTTTCTAGCACTTTAAAGCAACTGTTGATCTCAAGGAGACAACACGGCTTATGCCAACTGTTATCTGCCCTCATAGACAAAATGGACATCTTAACTATAAGGCATGATAGTTTTCTTTAGCATAACAATGCAAACTCTTTTGATTATTCTGTTCCCAAAGAAGATACAGCTTTCTTAAAATTCTATTCATTTTGCTACCAGCTGTCTCTTCACATTCCCTCTAGTGTTCCCATATCTTTATTAATATTTAATATATACTGTACAGCAGGGCTAAAAATTTCCACTCGCCCCCTCGCAATTTGCGAGTGAAAATTGAGTGGGAGCGAGTGGAAATTAAGCCATTGAGTCCGGCACTCAACTCCTGGAGGGACTCCTGGACCTCCTCGGGGCGGCTTCTCTCCTCCTCACCGCTCTCCTCCTCACCGACATGATGACAGCGCTCCCTCGTCTGTCCATCCGGGGGGGAGGGGGGATCGCAGGAGGGAGCACTGCCTGCTGTCTGGATGGCTGAGAGGTGAGGGGGAGAGAAGCCGCGCCCCCAGCTGTCAGGATGGCCGAGCGGGGAGGAGATCGGAGCCGCTGTCATCCTGTCAGTTTCAGGATGACAACGGCTCTGTGTGTGGCAGAGCGGGGGAATCAGTAAATATCAGTGATATTTACCGTTCCTCCGTGTGAGAAGTACAAACACTGGAGCGATCGTCTGATCACTCCAGTGTTTGTAAATAACTGGTGTTATGGATATTCGCTTGGTTCAACGCACAAATCCATGCCGCACTAAAGTGCACCAAAGTATGCCGCCAAACACAAAGAATTTCCCCCGTGCTTAAAAGCACAGTTGTATTAAGCTGTTTTGTGCAAGGACTGGAGGTACCCCTGTAGAGTGACGTAGAGTCAGGACACGGTGATGTTTTCATGCTGCTCATTCTGTGGGATGTTAGAGAGCTCAGCACAGGTATTTGTTTATTGTTATAGCTGTCCGGTAGGAAGTGATGTCAGACAGGAAGTGATGTCAAACAGGAAGTGATGTCAAACAGGAAGTGATGTCTCAAACAGGAAACCAGGAAGTTATGTCAACAACCAACATCACTTCCTCAATACATCAACATATCATAGCCAGTCAACAAAGCACATGTACACAAATGGAGCGAACCTTATCCAGCACTGCTCAGTGAGCAATGCCCAATAACGTTACTATGATTCCTATGAATGCGCGCTTATCTGCAGGGGCAATGCCATACTATCTCCAGCGCGCTGATCAGACGCATCAGAAATACGAACGCACATTCCTTTCATAAAGGCAGATATGTATCTTAAATAATACTATGCCCTCAAAGGAAGTTGTATACACGCCAAACCAATAAATCCACGTTTTGCGCAGGGATCCTAGCTTGGCGTCCGCACACTCGCTAAGAAAACACTGCTCCACCACGCATAAGATATCTACTCCAATGGTTTAAAGGAGAACTATGGGGTCAGGGCTTTTCCACATAGTTCTTGTCAGGGATACCGGCACAGGTGACCCCACACCTGCGCAGGTACCCACACAGGCAGACCAAACACGTGACCACACAGGACAAGGCAGAATGTATGATATAGCGTTTTAATATGCCAACCAGAATAATACAAACAGAAACAAGTCTTAGCAACCAACTACATCTAAACAACGCCACATGCAAGAAGAAACAGGCAAGCACACCCAGGGAGCAAAGCAAAACACCAGGGGAACTAAGGGACAAAAGGTCAGGGTACAAGGAGCTAACAGGACTCAGGAACATAAAGAGGTCACGGTTCTGGACAACAAGCAGGGAACATACACAGGATACAGGACTCGGGAACACAAGCAGGTTACAGGACTGGGGACTCAGGCTTAACAGGAAACCGGAAACAATACTGAGTCACAGACCTTACTGCAGGGAGGGCTTAAGTAACCTCCCAGGGAGCACCAGGTGGTTGATTGGTGGCAGCTGGGAGACACCTGCAGGCGAGCACTGGAGTTGCAGTTTCCAGCACCACCCAGTGGAGGTCTGGTACCTAGCAGTTCCTGGCTGCCTGGAGACCCCGCAGGTGAGTACGGAAAACTGCAGGGCTTAGCTCCAGCGCCACCTGAAGGTGCCCTGGATCCTAACAGTTCTCCTTAGGGTAACGGAGGGACACAAACTAGCGTCCTCCCGTTACCCTAAGCTCAGTATACCGCAAGCTACAGCTCGCGGTATACTGAGACGCCGCAGCCGGAGTGGATCCCGACATCGATGTTGAGATCCGCCCAGCTGCATGAGTGACAGCTGGCTCTGCCTATCTAGAGGCAGAGCAAGCTGTACCCGCCCCGTCCGATCCACCAGTCAGCACTGGCGGATCGGAGTGGGGAGGGGGGAATCCAGCCTCTCCCCTGTCACGGCAGAGAGCCGTGACAGGATCGAGAGGTGAGCGAACGCCGGTATATGTTCGCTCACCTCCCGATCTACTGAGCCAACCATTGTCTGAAAAACAGACAATGGAAAATAACGCAAAGCCAATGTTTTTCACGCAAATCTTGACACGTTGGCAAAGAAAATTAATCTTGAAAACAAATCTTGAAAACGAATCTTGAAAACGAATCTTGAAAACGAATCTTGAAAACAAATCTTGACTCAGAGGTTCTGCTCTTCGGGAGGTGACTCCGAGGGAGGTCGTGGGTCGCATCGGTCGCCGGTCGGTTTGGAATCCTCTGCATCTGGTCCATGGGTTGGTCTTCAGGGCGTCTTGTCAGCGAAAATGTCGTCGTCTGTTCGGGCTTTGGTAACTCGGTCGATTAGACATCAGGAACATCTCACTCCGGCGTATGGAAGGAAACAAAAACACCATAAGTACATGTACTCCTATTTCCTTTATCCCGGACCCAATGGAAAACCAGAGATCCCCAAGACACCCCAAAGCTTTAAAAAAATTCCGACCCTCACTAGCTATAGCTCTGCCTCGCAGGGCGGCAACCTTATACCATATGTGCTTCGACCATATCACTGGGGTCCGCTGTCAAGGTACAACAGTTCTATACCAGAGTAAATTCACAGAAACCCCCCTTGGACGCTCTCCTGTTGTTGTTCCTCGGTGATCTCCCTCACTGCCTCAACGTTTAATCGAACATCTCATCCACTATGGACGAGAAAATTGTTCAATCACTTCATAAGTCCAACTCCCTATCCCATCCAAGCAGGGAACCATGCCCAGGCCTTATCAGAGCCGGAAAACTCCCTTCCAGCTCTCCCTGACCTTCTTACCCTCCTCTGCACCATCAGTTCCTCCTGACCGGCTGCAACGTAAGATGCAAGGACAAGCTTCACCAGGACACATGAACCTCCCGTATTAGGGCGAATTGCCTTATAGGCGGCTAACCCGCATAGGAAATAGTACAAACCCGTCAACACCGAACAAGAAGAACTTCTCTGATGGTCACGGGCCTCCAGTAGTAACGGAATAGACTGGGGGATCGCTCCCTCAGTCATAACGTCACACCCTATGTGTCCCCAGTTATGAATGAGCAGGCTGTGATTTACATCACAGTCTGTTCATTCAAGATTTCCTCAATGGAGAGAAGCACTCAGTAATGAGGCTCCTCCCTATTTAGAAACTATTGATAGTAAATATTTGACTATCAGTGTCTGAATGAATGGGAAGCCTCTGTACTGAGTGCTTCCCATTCACTGAGTACTCAGGCTGCTGAAAAAGAAATTGAGGATTTGGTGTCCTCAATTTCTTTTTTCTTTTAAAAGGGAAATGTCAGGGGTCTGTTTGGACCCCTAATATTTCCCCGAAGCCCCCCCAACAGTAAAAAAAATAAAAAATAAATACAATTAAAAATTATCATTAAAAATTAATTTCAGATGAAATGTGTACGTGTAATGCTCTGTGCGTTGTGCTGTGGCTGTATGTGTAATGCCCTGTGCGTTGTGCTGTGGCTGTATGTGTGTTGTGCTGTGTGCGCGTTGTGTCCTGTGTGTGTTTGTTTGTGTTATGCAGGGCAACTGGTGGCGAGTAACTTTGAAGGCCTGGCTAGTAGGTCAGGACCTGAAATTTTGAGCCCTGCTGTACAGTACTGTATGTGTACTCAGTCTTTTGGGGGTTTTTTTGGTGTCAGTCTTGATTTCCTGTTCTTGAGACACATCAGGAAGTGAGATTAAATCTCACAAAAGTATGTGGAAAGCCCCGTCTGGCCACTCAAACAGATGTCCCTAGTGGAAGAGTGGAAAGAGTGGAAAACCTCTATTCCTTGTTGTAAGATTTTGGATGTCCCAGCACTTTCTGTCCCGATGATAATTATCACCAGCACAAATAAAAAGGGTGAATTTCCCAAACGGGCACATTCAAATCAATTAAGTTATAGTTTTCAAGTCAACAGAAGAATTAGTTGTTCACTTTTAAATATGACATATATTTCAAAGTGACTTTACATAAGATTATATATACCTATATACAGTCAGATCCTGTTTATCAGCATCTCTGCCCACCGCAGATATGATTCATTTTCTGCTAAGAGCAGACTAATATATAATTACCATGTTTTATTCAATGATTTTGTTGACCTCTTTAATATAACATTGAAGCAGAAAATGTGCTTCAGAATTCAATAATTGCATCCAAATTGATGGCTTTTTACAAAGTAAGTACATAGCAACTAATACTGCATTTTAATATGTCTTAATGTGTAGGTTGAAAAGCTAATGTACACTGTCTGGTCATGAGCACATTGACCAAGTACAATGAATTAGTTATGTCTTATGGTGGGTGCACGTTAAAGGTTTATATTACCAATGGAAACTCAATTCTTATTTACAAATTATGTCTATTATATGAGTCTTTTGTCTTGTGTAGAAAGAAAACATCATGATAATCCTTACTGAAAGAAATATGGAGGCTGCCGAAGTCAGCAAAGTCAGAGTGAAATCAAGCCTACAGATCTGCATGTTTATTGCTGGCCAGTGACTCAGACAGAACTGAGCATACACAATTAGCATGACTGCCAAGGAACTAGCATTTCAGAAAGCACGGTTGATATTGCTGGATTACAGATTTCCTTTGTTTGAAGAATTAGAAGCTAATAATTAGGTGTTCCTAGAACACCAAGTTGCGAGCAACTGAACAGGAAGGACTAGACTGTGAGGGCAGAACTACAGCGTAATATGCTATCCTGGACTGGAGGCCCTTCACCATTAGGAAATCAGTCAGTTTGGTATCTGCAGTCAAAGATGCATACTGGGCATTATATAGCTACCTAATCCCTGTTCAGACCTGTGAGCACAGCATCCTGGCCGGGACCTGCTCAAAGAATCTAGCAGGTTCCGGCCAAATGAAAACAGTTGGACAGAGCAAGTGGTGTCACCGCTAGCACCGTCCAATTGTTTATCTTTTACTGGCATCTGTCAGATTCTTCATTCTGCGGCCAGAGTTTGCCGCATGCGGTCGGGTCGGCGGGCCTCGGTCTTTTATAGGGGTCCCTCCTAACATTCCTACCAGACCTAAGGGTCTATTGTTTGAGGGGGAACACACCTTGTCGGTTTTTTTTTATTGTTCTCCTAATTTTTTTAGATTCTTCTTTTCTTTACATTTATTTAAATAATTTGTAAACATATTTTTTTTCATTTGTTTACGTTTTTTCTATTCTGCTCGCTGCCGTGGAGGCAACAAGTAGAATATGAGAATAGGGGCGAAAGGCCGTGAGTAAACTGCCAGAGGTTCAGCTCAGCCGATCCATGATGTTGGATTGGCTGAGTTAAACGGCGTCTGCACTTCGGCCTAGTCAAACATGTTCGGCTCAATTCACTTCAGCTCAGTTATTCACTCGGCTGTCTTCGGCAGCTTTGTGAATAACCCCCTAACCACATCACAACACCTCCCACCCAGTGCCATCCCTATAATGAGGCAGCCTGAGCAGTTGCCTCAGGCAGCATTTCTTTTGTTCTGGCCCCCTTTCAGGCCATAGTGTCCCAGGTTGCTAAAAGCTTTTAGCAAACTGTAACACTCTGACAAGCATCCCGCCAGCTCCTGGCAACCAGTGACATTAGTAAGCTGGACGGGAGGCCGGGCAGAGCCGGTGCCAGAAGTGCACCACCAGCACCCCCCCTCCCCAGTAAACCACCAGGACCCCCCTTACCCACCCATCCACTACCACACCATACCCACCCCACCCAGAAACGTGCACCACCAGCAGCATCCAACGTCCCCCTGGCCTCAGGCAGCGAAAAGTATAGTGACACCCCTGCACCCACCTATTCCCATTTGGCTTTCCATGTTCCAAAAGGTGGTAACCGTGGGTTCAGAAGGCAACTGGCATGGTCAGAGTATGTGCAGACATGCAAGCACCATTTGTCTCAGCTTAGCTGTGTATTGAGAAAGGGTACACTTTGGCTTCTGTGCCTTGGGTACCAGAGGACCTTGTCCCAGCACTGACCTTTAGTGATATTACCCCCCCACTAAAGGGGTTTCCCACACACCTAAAGGGGTTTCCCACACACTTGCTAGAAGTGGCAATCCCTGCAGTTGCTTTCCTATCTATACGCTTATAATAAAAATGCGTTTAATGACAACACGTTTAGAAACATTTGCATATAGCAGGTACTGTATATATGGCTTTTTTACTTTCTCTTTACATTATTTCCTAAAGCAGAACCTTACTTCAGGGTGGCCACAAAACAATTACCATGAGCTACATTAATAATTGTTGTTCTTGATCACTCAGAGGAACAGCAAAAAATTTGATGTAAATTAGTGAAGAAAAAGCAAAAGTAAGATTATGACTAATTATGTTATTCTTTTTGATTTAGGTTACAGATGTGACGTTTGTTCTGCTTATACTGTGCCTTCCAACCCCCGCCCGCCCGCCCCCCTCCTTGTTCACATTTCAATTAAATTTTTAAATAAAACCTTTTCATTTTCATTACTTGGGTTATTTTAGTCCCAGTGATATCATCACTGAGTCTATGTGCTTCGCCATGCAATTCAGAGCAGATCATGACTGGTGGGACGGGCCATCAGGGTGCTGTACATAGCTTCCTGAAAACAACACTGCACCCGGCTTCAGTACTCAAGAGTATGGATGAGATCAGGTTCAGACCGAACATGAGCTTCTACAAGCCTTATGTGCACTTGCGGGTGGGGGATTCCCCAGCCGTATCTGATTGGGCAGTAGTGGAAGGAGATGCCTTGCGGGTTCCCCCCTACTCAAGAGCCATCAGCCCTGTTTCAAGCAGTAGGCTGGATCTTGGGAGGAGTTATGCAAATATCACTGATATCACTGAGTCATGCAAATAAAATGCACTGATGGTCACATTTCAGTCTTGAGGAATTAGTGTTCCTAGCCAGGCTGAATTTACAAGCTGTATGCCCTGTGGAACACTCAGTTTGGATACCAAACCTCCATGATTGACAGAACTAAAATCCAAAGTATGAAAGGCTGTTGTCCAGCAAGGAAATTACTCTGTCTTGCTATGGGTTAAGGAGCTCACAGTGTGCAGTGAAATCAGAGTAAGCAATATCAGAACAGGAGAGGAGACTAAGGGGAAGGCTGGAGTTCAGCGCTAAGCTTTTCTTTGACTGACTAGACTGTCTGGTAGTAATGAGCTGTTTCTGCAACTTTGAACCATTTATTAACACATAGGAGCATGCAGTTACAGCATGCTAATTAACACAGATGATTTCCACTGATAAATCATACTCATACTGGGCTGTTAACACATTTCTTTAACGCAGCAGATGTTCTTAAAGCGGAACCCTCAGCTATGCATTCATTATAGCTCATTGAATGTACTGCATGTTAAACAGGCTGCTCGTAGAACTGCCTGAAATCTATCTTTATATTATGCTGTCCCAATGCCCTGTACAGCAGATATCAGACACAATGGCAGTGTGTTCACACAGGGATGTTACACTGAAACGTCAGAAATATTTACTATGTTGATCATAAGCTAAGATCATTAGTTAGCACAGGGAAACAATTGTAAATAAAGTCCCGAAATCCTTGTTAAGGCCTCATTTACACTGGGCGATTTGGGATCTCTGAGGCAGGAATCCTAGGTGTCCCACTTAGATGCAGCCACCATACCCATTGAAGTTAATGACCAGCTGACCATTCAGGCTCCTGTGGGGGGAAGGAGTACAAAGGAAGTACTCTCCTTTGCTCTACAAGGCCCAGCATTCAATGCAACTAGGAAAACTCACTCCCGCCAACTCCCCCCGTTTCTCCTGCCTACCTGTTACCAGATTGGTAAACATGCTGAGGAGATTTAGCAGAATTCACACTCTCACCATTCTACCCTAGTAGCAGAAGAGCAAAACACTCGTCTCTGGCGTTACACTGGAGCAAGATTTTGCTAATATCTGAGTTTTAACCATTTGGCAAAAAGGTTGGTAGGAGCAACAGACGGGAAACAGATTGGTTAAAACTCCAATGTTAGCACAATCTTGTGTGTAATGCTATAGAAGGGTGTATATCTTTTCTGTTTAGCACTGCTGAGGTAGAGTGGTGAGCATGTGATTGCCACTATATGCTGCTAATATACTACCTGTCCAAAAAAGAGTCACACTCTATTATTTATTTCATTGGACCGCCTTTACTTTGATTATGGCATGCAATCACCGTGGCATAATTTTGATAAGCTTATGCAATGTCACAACATTTATTTCCATCCAGAGTTGCATTCATTTTTCACAAAGATCTTGTAGTGATGATGGGAGAGTCGCACCAGTGCATAAATTCTTCTCCAGCACATCCCAAAGATTCTTACTGGGGTTAAGGTCTTGACTGAATGAAATTATATTTCATGCTCCTTAACCTGCTCTTTCACAATTAGAGCCCAATGAATGCTGGCATTGTCATCTTGGAATATGCCAGTGATATCAGGAACAGATCTCTCCGTCTTCTCGAATGCCACATTGAGGAAGAGAGGAGCTGTTTGTGCCATCCAGACTGAGCAGTGCCAGAGGTCAATCTGACTCTTCCATTGTAACGAGTCCCGAGGGGTCAGACCGCTCGGGTCTCTCCAAGTGCAGGGACGGCCGGTTTGCGTTCCACGGTGGAACGCGGAAGCCGCTCGACTTCCTGATTGTGGAGCGAGCGGCCTGCGTTCCACGGTGGAACGCGGAAGCCGTTCGTTCTGGCGGCTGGCTCCTACCACGTCCTTGGGCTATTTAAAGCCCCAGCTGAGGCAGCATGGCGTTCCACTATTGGAGTCAGAATGCCTGCTGTTTCCTGCCACCCGAACCAAACCAAACCTCTGAGACCTTCAGCCCTGCCTGGGGAGGACCCCTATTGCTCAGCCTGTGGACCTGCACCTTGCACCTCTATCTGAGCACCAAAACGCAAGTACCCCGCCGGGGAAGCCTTAAACCAAGTCTCTGCTTGTTAAGCCTTGTGTATAATACAGACTGTCTTTATTACCGCTGAACTGTTGCTTTTGGGGGAGATCCTCTGGCATACCTGTGTCTAAGTGGCATCCACTACCTGTAAACCTGCAACCTCTACCTCCTGTTTTCAGTTAATTATTAGTAAACCGAGGCTATGACGCAATAGCTCTGCATTTACCCTTTTTGTTACATACGCCTGTGATGCTAGAGTCCCAAACTCCCCGCTATAGATTGGGAGTGACGCTTGGGACTCAAGCCTGAGAAGCCATCTAAACTCACCACCCTACTACTACACTCCACAGTTGTGATCCTATACGTTGCAACTACAGCGAGTGTGACATCCATGCGCAATGAATGGATAAGGCCATTTGTACTGCAGCTGTATTGTGTTGTTGGGACGAAGGTGGAAATGGGGCCAGAAGCGGTAAGCAGCAAAATCACAAGGTAACTTTGTGATATTACCAGAATATAAATAAAAGGAGCATACTTTGATTATGCAATGATTAATGTAATTTTTGAATACAGAATTTTTAATTTTTGCTGAGACATTCCCCACCTTGCAGGTGCACATAAACAAAGGGGCAGAATGCTTGTGCTGATGTCAGTAACTTTATATGGCCACATGACCATATTAGGTCAATGTCATTGAACAAATATAGTCATGTGGCCATATAAG
The DNA here is from genome assembly GCF_000935625.1 of Nanorana parkeri. Lineage (NCBI taxonomy): Eukaryota > Metazoa > Chordata > Amphibia > Anura > Dicroglossidae > Nanorana > Nanorana parkeri. The sequence continues at coordinate 3,944,865 of NW_017306271.1, read as the reverse complement.
GTCAATGAAATTCCTGAATCCCACTTCCTTGCTTTCGCTCAGCTGGGGTATTGGGGTATTCCCTGGCTGCAACCGACTGGGCAGCAGCAGAAGGAGCTTCTTTCCATGTTTGGAGGAGCTCCTTACATTTTTCAGAGTAGCTCAGGTTGGGACCAGGTTCGGGTCCCAGCCTGAGTTAATCCCTACTGCTGAGTGAGTTTCCTGCAGAATCAAAAGCGTTGTCACCCTGTGTAAAAGAATTAGAAACATAGCAGATCTACTGGCAGGATCAACAGGTAATAAAACTGAAATACAAAACACAGAGAGCGCCTCCATCGTGTAAAACTTTTTAATAAAAGAGAATAAAAACAGTTGAAAATATACTCACAAAGGGAGATAAATAACAGGCATAAACAGATCAGGAGAAAGCAGGGCCGTCTTTAATACTGATTAAACATTTTCTTGGGCCCCCCACTCCTATACACCCCCTACCCGCCCCCACCATGCAATTTCGCCCATGCATACGCCTATACAACAGGGGCAGAGCAACACTATGCAAGAACGATTGCACAGTAAATAGAAGGGTAGTGTAGGTGTATGTTTTGTGGGCTCAAGGGCAGGGCCGGTGCAAGGATTATTGTGTACACAGGCGAAGGTGCATTTTTCAGTCCCTCTCCCCCCTGTGGCGCCCTCAGATGACTGTCTTACGCTAGACTAGCGTGCAGTGTCCACCATCATATGTACATGGAAAGCATGTAGTGACACCCATCACATACAGACAAGCACCGTAGTGACCCCTCTCTCTGGACGTTGAGTGGTCCCTAATACACACATGCAGCAACCAGCACAGACACGCAGGGCCTCCCCATCAGACACTCACTGTTCATGCTGCCCTGATTCAGGCTGTAGTCCCCTCACTCATCAGGCTTCCTCTCCCCCATCCAAGTGCAAAGGCCAGTGAACATCGGGGTCCGGGTCATAGCAGAGCCGCCTCCTCCAGCGCACACACATGGCATGGAAGGGGAGGGCATCCACCCAGCTCTTCTGCTCTGCAATCATCCAGCGCTCTGCTGTCAGTGCTGAGATGCAGGGCCAGTGGTAGGAGTATTGCAGCACATGACCCACTCAAGTAGCAGCTGCCCCAACAATGACTGGGCCCTGAGCAGCTGCCCCTTTTGCCCTGTGTTAAAGACGGCCCTGGGTGAAAGCAGACTTAGCCAGCCAGCTATCTGTCCTTCTTGATTGACGTGTTTCCCAAGAAGGACAGATAGCCGGCTGGCTAAGTCTGCTTTCACCTTATCTGTTTATGCCTGTTATTTATCTCCCTTTGTGAGTTTTATTTTCAACTGTTTTTATTCTCTTTAGCAGCATACAGTGGGCAGAGCCATACCCATTGTATGCTGCAATGTATTGGAGCCATGAAAATTACCGATAGTTAAGTATGCAATTTTTCGTTTTACTGACACCTACATGGCAGCATACAATTGGTATGGCTCCGCCCATTTTATGCTGCCATGTATTGGCATCAGGAAAGGAAAATTACAGATAGGTAAGTATACAATTTTCCGTTATATATACACATATATATTCTTTTTTGCTCATAGTTGTATTTTTTTAATTTTAACTTTAGTCAATGAAGAAATATAAGAAACATGCAATATTCTATTTTCTGCCTTTGACAAATTACATACAACAGACAAAACATGAGTGGCTGTTGTATAGATAAACTGTATTATTATTGCCTGGGTGCGGATTCTGGCAAAGCTGCAGAGGATGGCTCTGTGAAAACATATGTTTGTTAGGGAATGGTTTGAAGTGTCTTGTCACTGAGCCGATGAAATCTATCAGAATTGTCTTTCAAAGTGAATGCCGCTAGAAAATTCCCCATTACATTTCATCATTGTGGCAATGATACCTGATCTAGCACTCTGGATCCAATCCGTCTTCCCCCAGAGGAAATACGGCAGCAAAAAGAAAGCTATTAGAGGATGAACAATACTATATGCTCATGTCTCGCCTTTCAGACACAAGCATCAATGATCTCCTGCAAAATGTCCATGTACTTATTTATTTATAATACAAGGATTTGTAAAATTGGATCCCAGGAAAGGTTAGTTAAGGATAATTTCTATTCCCTGAAATGAAAAGTATCTATATTATAGAGTAATACCCTGGTGCCCAACACTCGGCCCATCAGTGCTATACATGTGGCTTGCAGTATCTCGGGCCGGGGCTGGCCACCTGGCAAGGCCTGAAGTGTAGGGTACAAGGAGGTACAAAGAGTCGTCATGCAAATGTGACTACCCCATATTTTTGGTCTTTTTTCTTATATATATATATATATACATACATAAAAAAACAGCGGCAATCGAATACCACCAAAAGAAGCTCTGTCTGTGAAAAAAACTGATATAAATGTAATTTGGGTGTAGTGTTGTATACGTGAGTAATTGCCAGTTGAAGTAGGACAGTGCTGAATAGCAAAAAATGGACTGGTCACGAAGGAGGGGAGAGGGGGGGTGAAAAGCCTGTGGGCCTGAAGTGGTTAATGTCTGTTGATCCAAAACAGTAGACGTTCCAGCAGGCAAGCCTGGCTCATAACATAGAGCATATACTGTACAGTACAGTCAATCTCAGCTTGTGTACAAAGGTAAGTTTACTGGCTCTTTATTGCATATACAGTGATCATGTAGGCAAGACTGTAGGATGTAGTGTAGATGTGCCTCTCACAATTACAGAGCCTATAAAAATTGTTATAAAATCACTGGACATGTGACAATAATGCTGGACATTTTTCCTTGCTAACCACTTTTAGGGGTCAAGGGTATTGTTGTCAATCACTGCCTTTTGCATTTATATGCAGCACTGCTCAAATGCATGTGTCCCAATGCAAAACTCATGAAAGGTTAGGTTTGATCTGCTTAGCTTGTAATGCAAACACATCCCAATAGAACCTGCTGGGTCCTAAGAAAGCAACACAAAACAGGCCATATACACTCTCAGGACTGTCATCCACACTGCACCATTAAAGTAAATGGGCATCTGGTGACCTGCATTTTATATGTGCTTCAAGACATGACAAAATCATAAATTCATCTATTTACATAAGCCCTTAATGTATTAACCAGCAATTCTGAATAAAAATCTTGCAATCTTGGTTTATTTAAGAACAAGGATGCTATGCGGTAAAGTGCAGTACAATGATGGTAATGAAGTAAAGTGAAGCAATGGCGGCTTTTTTTATGATAAAGCTGATAGATTATACATAGTTCTGAAGCAGAACAGGGTACAAATACTTTACAGCAAATAACTGCCGCCCAGTGTCCACTCAAAACAAAAACTCAAATAGATTTAGGTGGACCCACATCTGACCCTTTCATTTGCCCTCTTGTCACAGTGTATGAAGCAGTGAGCACTCCATTTAACATGTCCACCTTGTTGTAAGATATAGATAGCTGTAGCTGCACAGTGCAGAGACACACAGTTAATCAGCCATCTCCTCGCTGTTGCTATCATTATTATTTGGGAATTACTAGTACCTTGGATTGGAACCAAAGCTGATTGAGGCAGCACCTGCCATTTCCCACCATTGCACTGTGGGGGGGAATTCACACCTGGACACATTTGATTGTGAGCGTCCATGCAGTCATTACATGTTCCCCCTTATCTATGCCCCTGACAATGATGTGCATTCACAGGTCAGTGTCTCAGCAGATCTTGGTGCCAGAATGAATAAACTTCTATGTGCATGTATGGGAGTTATGTCATCTGCTGATGGCCAATCAAGACAGCTAAAGACCTGACACCCTGTAGAAACTGGGGAAAAGATGTTGGTGCCAGTGAGCTCCAGAAAGAGGGTGAGCATTGCTACAATTTCATTTTTCATTTGTATAACTCATTTCTTTCTTCCTTTTTTCTTTTTTTTTATCCATCTTTTAACATACTAATCAGTATATAATCATCTATTTGTCATGTTTAATTTTTCCCCCTGAGATCTCTGCGAGCACTTTTGTAAGGGAGTGATTTTCTGGATCTAAAATAATAGAAAATAATAGATAAAAGAAAAATCATGGATTAAAAAAAATATATACAATATACAGTATAATATGGTGATTATTCAATGGTGATTATCTAATGTTGAAGATGTGAGACAAATTTAGACTAACTGGGAGAAAGATAACTAAAGGTATTGCCCAATGCAAACAGTTAGATGTTGGATTTCCTATTCTAAGCAGCATACAAAAAGATGTGAAACGTCTTGGTCACTGTGAGCAGCAGAGTTATTTTTTTTCTTGCAGCTTACAGCTCACCTGTATTATAGTAGTAAAGCATAGCAGTTTTGCATGGACCTTCTGTGTCTCCAGTGATATGCCTAAATATACATGAGCTGCATTCTGCATACCAGCCAGTGATAGTCATACGCACATGTAGGACATATGACAAAGACCTTATGAATGGAGCCAATCCCAGAGAGAAGACAGTGGATGTCACTGCCTGTGAGGAAGAAAGGCAAAGGTTGTTTTTTTTTTTTATTAATCACTTGAAGTCCGCGGTGTTTTAACCCCCTTCCAATCCAGGCCATTTTTCAGTATTCAGCACTGCGGTACTTTGACTGACATTTTTTCAGTCATGCAATGCTGTGCTGAAATGAATTTTATACCATTTTTTGGGGACAGATAGAGCTTTCTTTTGGTGTTATTTAATCACCACTATGGAAAAATTACCGAAATTTAAAAAAAATAAAAACTGTTTCCCCTATATTAAATGATAAAACATTTATTATTACCCAATTTTTTGGTAAAATATAAAAGACGGGGTCACGTTGGGTAAAAAGACACCAAACATGTCAAGCCTTAAAATTGCGTGCACGGGCGAAACCTCAAAAAACTATAATACCCATAATTGGCCATAGGCGACACTTTAAAAGCTTTTACTGCTCAGCAGTTTACTGTTATCAGTGATTGATGGCCCTAAAATGATTGCTCTCACTCCGACGTTCGCTGCGATATGTAACATGTGTAGCGTAATTGTCGCTTTCGCGAGCTGGTGCACCGGACGCATATTTACGTGTATATGTGCGTAAACATGGGGGTGGGGGACTTTTTGGGTTTTTTTACGATCGGCAGGCTATAGAGCCGCCGATCGTGTATATGTGAAACAGCCGGTAAGGGCACTTTGCATTGGACAGGTTTTTTCTGCGCACGAGCAGAAAAAAATGCCGTCTGGAGATGGCACCCCGCCAATGCAGCTGTGCCGTCCGTCCTTTTTTTTCAACAGGCGGACGGCAACTGGTTGATCAATTTTTATTAATGTAATTAACATGCAAGAATTCACATGACATTTTACACACTCAAATCATTGTCAGAACATACTTGGGGAAGAACACAATTTTACAGGATCGCTGTTAAGGTCAGATCCTTGCATTCTGAGTCACACACTCCTGGCCGCCTGCAATACTCTTGACCCTTTAACTCCCTGTGCTATGTTCTCCTGACCTCTACACTCTCTGCGTTATGCACTCCTGACCACTACACTCTGTGCCCGCACTCCAGACACCCATACTCTTGTGGTATGCAGTCCTGCAAATTCCACTGTGTGTGTTATGTATTCTCGGTCACTGCACTCCCTGCTTTAAATAGTGCTCACCCTTGCAACATGAGCCACACAACGCTGGCCCCTGCACTCCATGTGTTACATACTCTTCCCTTTATCTTTGCCTGTTATGTACTCCTGACCCCTACACTCTGTGCGTGATGCACTCTTGATCCAAAACAGTGTAGGCTCAGGTTTTATTTACCATACTCTTTCTGGCCAATTATGTAAGAGAGTACTAAAAATGGGGGCATGATTTTGTGGGTGCAGCTATAAACAGGGGATATGTTTTTGTAGTTGTGGCTAAAAATGGGGTGGTCAGTAGGGTGTTCCAAAATTTCATTTTGAAAATCTGGTAACCTTAGACCAGAACATTCTGGATTGTTGTACAACGCAATACAATATTGGCTCCAGAACCTTTGTAAAACAACGAAAGAAGGAGCGCTACAACCCTGGTGTGGTCAGTGTGGCTACGCGTTTCGAGGCTCTGTACCTCTTTGTCAAGCCAGAAGTAGTTCTGAGATAGTTCACTCTGTGAGATAGTTCACTCTGTGAAATATCTCAGAACTACTTCTGGTTTGACAAAGAGGTACAGAGCCTCGAAACGCGTAGCCACACTGACCACTCCACGGACCGCAAGGTCCCCTAGCCTGAAGCTTACTCTTTAACCCCTTCCACAGCGACCACTGCTCCCCTGTCAGAACGGTGTACAGCGGTGCTCCTGCTCCCGATCAGCCGACGAGTGGCAGCCTGGCCAGCTGAGCTCTCATTGCACCTGACGGTGAGCGTC
>NW_017306271.1:3891008-3937914 GCF_000935625.1 Nanorana parkeri | reverse complement strand
GAACAGAAGCCCCACAGCCCGGAGCTCACTCCCACACAGACCAGCCACAGATTCCGCCCTGCGAGCCGTGCTGACAACTTAACGGCAAGATACCACCTTGTCCGTCCAAAAGTGAGTCTGCATCAATAGTTACACTTTATCTTCTAACTGTTCAACATCTAGCATTCCAGGGTTGTAGCGCTCCTTCTTTCGTTGTTTCACATTGTCTACAGGGTCCCTCTCCCTGATTTAGGAGCTCGCTCACCCACACGCGGTATTTAAAGTTTTTTATTTATTTATATATAAAATAAGTTGTTTTTTTTTTAAAAGTGCTTTAAAAGTTTTTGAAAGTTATTTAAGGTTTTTCATACTGTCCACACCTGTTGTGCGCTCGCCACTCCCATTGTTTTTATCCAGAACCTTTGTAGAATCCCCAAATATTAATACTATATCCCCCTTTTAGTGGTTATGCTTTAACCCAGCTACATGTCTGTGATTTATCACTAGTCTCAGTACATGATGCAAAGCTGCCTGATGTTTCTTACAGATCCTTCACTTGACATATAGTCGGACACATTGTTTGAGTTTTGACAAGTGGAGAGTGGGATTCCATAGAAAAGGGAACAATTGCTGCTTGTTATTGCTCTCCAGGGAACCCCTACATTATTCATCACCAACTGATTGTTGATACGGTTTCATTCTCCGTAAGTGTATGGAAATCCACCAGCCACTGTGCTGTCATTTCTCGCTCCCTCTCTCTATGCTTTCACCTTAGATAAATGAAAGAAAAAAAAAAAATTTTGGTATTTGGCCACATGCCATAACAGTCAGGTATATGTGAAATTTTTCTTCCACAGCATATCAAGTCTAAACAGAAGCAGAAACAAGTTCTGCTCCCTTCATTAAATAGTTCACAATCGACAATAAGAGTTTACATGTCACTAGATTGTAAACTCCACCAGCTTTAGGAGTCTGAAGCTAGTGGAGTGCTATTTAATGAACGGGAGGAAAGCCTGGTTATGTGACTCGCAAAGTCACATGATCACCTTTGATCCAATCAGGGGGCTCTCTCTGCTGTGATAAGCAGAGCAAATGCCATACAATACCATAAGCTCCATACCGCAGCACACATTTTATGAATGGGCTGTAAAATGCATGTCCTGGTTTTCTTGGAAAGAGTAAAAATTAGACATTACCTGCTAATAAGTGAAGGAGGTAGATACAGTGGTTTGCAAAACCATGGCATTTTTTCTATTTTGTTGCAGTACCACCTGGAATTAAAATTGATTTTTATTTGGATTACATGTAATGGACATGTACAAAAAAGTCCAAAATGGTGAAGTGAAATCAAGAAAATAACTTGTTTTTAAAAAATTATAAAAAATAAAAAAAGATCACCTGTGTGCAATCTAAGTGTCACATGATCTCAATATATATAAACACACACACACACACACACACATATATATATATATACTGCTGATCGCTCAGTTCACGTTCTTCTCCCTGCAGAGATCAATTACTATCAGTCACCGCTCCCCACAGGGATTCCCCCCTCCCCTCTCCATTCCTCCAGCACTGACTAGAGGGCTACATTGACAGGCCAGGGGGCAGGTACAGCTAGTTCTGCCTCTAGAGAGGCACTGTGAGTGACTGGACTCAAATTATTACAAGTGTGTGCCCAAGTGTGCTCAAAAGGACAGCCAGACATACCTTGCATTTTATATTGTATAGATATAGTAGTTTGTATATACACTGAGAGAATGGGTTGGTCTATAGGGTGCCACATCCCCATAGATCAAATTACGCAACATGAATAGAAATGTTATATCAAAGTTCAAAGTATATTACCAACATATTAACAACAAATAAAACGTTTTTCAGAGTTAGCCTCAAATATAGCTACAGTGGCAGGGGTGGATTAGAACCCCTTTATACTGCTGTATGTCTTTCCTTTTTAAAGACTTCCCATCCCTTTCTGTTCCAGTCAAGGAGTCAACTTCCCCTTGCTTCATCTCATAGTGACAAGAAATTGATTAAAGGACAACTGTACTTGTCCCTTACGTTTACTAGTACCTAACATTTTACAGGGTTAGAAATGGACAAAGGCATGGATGGAAAAAACATTAATTTAGAGCTTTTAATAACTCACATCCTCCTTTTTATGTTAGCTTAAAGGTCTTTAAAATGTCATAATGTGACCAGTGGATAGTTTAAGAGCCTACGTGGGCGTAAAGTGAGCAAGAGTTCATCTCAATGCTCCTCTGGCTTGCAATTTCAGGTTTGTCAAAATGATGGAGATAAGCGTTAAAATCTGACATCTCTACTATGAGTTGTCTTACTAAGTGATGATTTGGTCTGAAACCATGTTCATCTGTTTCCATTTTTATTTTAAGACAAAATGTATGAATATCTTTCTTTCCACACTGTGTCTATAGCCGTGCCAAAAGATCAAGCTGTTAGACTTGTCTTTCAAGCAGCACTGAAAATGGCTGCCAGCAATGTCCCATATTGAACACGGAATAGGCAGGAATCTGCAATCTGCTAATGAGCTGCAATAATGGAGACAGATAAGAAGAAATTTTGAGCCTTGTAGGTTACTCTCACTGCTGTAAAGATATCAAGTATCATCAGATAGGAGGCCCAGCATGTTATACTTTCCTACATGTTAGCTAATGAGGATCCTCTACAGAATGATATATTGCTGTAAGTGAGTGGGGAGGCATGAGGAAACAGCCAGGAAAACTGATCCACAGCAGGTGCAGATGGAACATGCTTGCAGTAAAACCATAGTGGGATATAATTATTTTATCTGTTTGTTGTATTTAAATTTGGTACACAGGCTCCCTCACAACATGGTCATTGTTTTCATGGTACCAAACAGAGTTGAGCGACAGTTACTCTTCTACTTTCAGCATTAACTATCCAGAAGCAGGGTGGGAAAACAACTGCTTCAAGCATCATACTCTCCACCCCCAACCTATGTGTTCCTATTTTGGCTATGTAGTCTAATCTTGTCATTCTATTGCTACAGAAACAACTGAGGTAAGAAGAGAGCAGCACAAGACAGTTACCCTATGGGGTCATATGTTCAGCCTGGGATAGAAGGGGTCTGCCCCCTTTGTTCAGAAGAGGATAGACAGTTCCTCTCATCATGTGTTTATTCACATGAAGTCCTTATTCACATGCAGACAGTTATTGGGCACTTAGAAGCAGGTTTTGACCTTTGTCAAAAAACCCACAAACAATACAGGTAAATTAGTGAACTGAGCTCAACGCTTATCAGCAGTTTCCATAAAGGGCATTGTAGCAACCCAAAATGTTGACAGTTCAACAGCCAAAGTTCCAACACTTCCAAGGAGTGTTTGAGTACTGTTGGAGTTTTTCCCAAAGCTCTTCCCCCCAAAATCCCTATTGACTCATCACCATGATGGGCAACGTCACTGCCCAATATAAATGTGCAGCAAGCATCAAAGAACAGGTGACCTGCACTATTAGGAAGTTTCAAAGTCCAGGAAGCCAAGTTTTAATCGATGGAAGAATATGGAAGACTTCTGCAGGTACAGGTGAAACTCAAATAATTAGAATATCGTGCAAAAGTTCATGTATTTCACTAATGCAACTTAAAAGGTGAAACTAATATAAGAGATAGACTCGTTACATGCAAAGCAAGATAGTTCAAGCCGTGATTTGTCATAATTGTGATGATTATAGTTTACAGCTCATGAAAACCCCAAATCCACAATCTCAGAAAATTAGAATATTACATGCAATCAATAAAACAAGGATTGTACATAGAACAATATCTGACCTCTGAAAAGTATAAGCATGCATATGTACTCAGTACTTGGTTTGGGCCCCTTTTGCAGCAATTACTGCCTCAATGCGGCGTGGCATGGAAGCTATCAGCCTGTGGCACTGCTGAGGTGTTATGGAAGACCAGGATGTTTCAATCGCGCGCCTTCATTCAGCAGTCTTTCCTATGATTGTGATTCCTACTGAACCAGACTGAGAGACCATTTAAAGGCTCAGGAACCCTTTGCAGGTGTTATGGCTTAATTAGCTGATTAGAGTGGGACACTTTGAGCCCCATTAACTTTTGCACGATATTCTAATTATTCGAGTTTCACCTGTATGTGAAGGTGTCTGCATTTTACACCTACAGGTGTACTTTATATATTATGTATAATTCTTAGGGTTTTTTTTACTATAGAAAAGTCACTTTCTCTTTTAAGCAGTTAAACTGTAGGCTGTACTTTAAACTGAACTACTAAAAAGGATTATTATTTTGTATTTGCAGCATTTTTAAAGCATGGGCATTCTACACAAAGCTTTGCATTGTAGATAGATCCACAGTTATTATCCACCAGGGGAACTCACAATCTAACCTTCCTACAACACTCATACATACACTAGGGGCATGCTGAGAGGATAAAATTAACCTACCACTATGTTTTTGGATTGTGGGGGAACCAGGACAGCTGGGTGAAACTACCCCATGGCAAAAACCTACAAACTCCCTGCATGCAACCCCAATTGGGATTAGCCCCTAGGTCCCAGAACTGCAAGGTAAGAATGCTAATAACTTTGCCTTCATGCTACCCACATGTGTTACAGTTTTGGGGTGGACTGGGCCTCTCATCTGTATATACTGTAATACTGTATATTCTGTCACCATCACTGGTTAAAATTTAACAGAATTATATCACAAATGTAGAAAATGATATGCAACTATTAAGTATTTGAATAACACAACAATGTTTTAATAATGGAAACACTGAGATTTTACTCATCATCATATAAATGTCAGGGACAGATGGGCCACCTACACAAAAACTTACCTCTGAACACCTTCCAGATTGCAGAAGTTGCAGTGGTTTGAGATACAGTAATTGTATCTCAAACCAGTAGGGAAGGCACGTTTTAACAGTTACATTATATCAATCTGTCATGACAGGAGACAGATAGTGATTCATTTATTATCATAAGAATAACACCTGAAAGATGTGATTAACTTTTGGATCTGAAGTTTTCATAATTGTGAAGATAAAAACTGGTTTTGAAACATTTTTGATAGGTTCCTATTCTATGTTTCTTGTAAAGTATATAAAAACCCAATGGCCTAAATCTCATAAAAGCTTTATATTGTAAATTCAGATGTCATTTTTCAATATTTCTAAATCTGCAGCTTTAATTAAAAATTACTTGGGGATCCTGGCATATGCCCCTGTTATGGGGGGTATATAGGGGACTGGCAGTACCCCAAATGGCTTTCACAGTTCCCCTGGGGCCTCAATACAGGAGACATGTAGGATTGCAGTAAGAGGGGGCAAAAATAAAAGAAGTGGGGAGAAAAGATAGGAAAATAATGGGGGCGATATATGCTTGTGGAGCCTTATACCTTGCATTGTTATTTTCCCCTTTGTATAATCTGGTCTCTACATCACCACAGAGCTAATTGTCATCTATATGTTTCTGTGCAATATCCCTGGAGATTGGGATTTGGATATTAGTGGGATGAAAGTTATTCAGATTATCTATGTGTTAGGTGATTATAACTGCAATCTATATAATCGTTCTTATTTGTTTTATTTCCTCTTGACTCCTCCGATTCTCCCGTGCCCCAGTATAACAAAAGGGGATTTTATTAAAATATAAAAAGATAAATTCCATGAATATATATTTTATAAGATGATGTATTTATAGACACACTACAGATGCCACGGGAGCGCCAGGTTTTTATTATGTGCCTCCTACATTCACCAGAATTAGGGTCCATAGCTACATATAACATATTTGCTGAGTCTTTTGCATGCAGTAACCAGTTAATGTGATTAGAAGGTTATGAAATGATGGAAAATATATGCTTCATTATGCTTATACCCACAGTTCTGCAATTGTGATTATTTGTAGATGTTATTTTAAATAGATTCCTGAGGGTCTCCTTATGACGCAGACGGGAAGGTGTGCTGTGAAACACGTTGAGCGGTCCTTCTCCCATTGGCAATACCAGCAAGTGGAGTAAAACAATCTGTAATTATATTCATGATATGAGAAATATAATAGATGTATTAGAATATGACACATATGTTAATGTAGCTAATTTAGTGTGTAATTGAGGAGAACCCCCAAAGGTGCTGAAAATTAATTTGAGAACACAGACTGTTGGAATATCAACTTGTTTTTATTGGAATACGGTTTTAAAATGTGTAATAAAACGATCTAAACTTTAGAAAAGAGTAGTGTGGAGACATTAAAGTTCAGCATTTTATTTTGTAATCATATAAATTCAGTGGGGTTCCTTAACCCACCAAAAATCTCATGAGGATTTTGCTGCCTGTGTAATAATCAAACATTGTCAATGCCAACTGCTTTGTTACATTTTCAAAATCAAATGTTATATACTTTTTTCACTTTCAAATGCTTTCTTTAAAGCTAAACTCCAGCCTCACCTTCTATCTTGAACAGTTGTACAAGCTTTTTTCCAGTACCAAAAATTGCTTCTTCTGATTCACTTTTGTGAACTTTTCACATTTGCACTCTAAGCTGCAGCCAGTCAGGGTGCTGGCAGGACCAGCATGGGGCTGTACAGAGCTTTCTGAAATCACAGTACCCTGCCTCAGTATTCCTCACTTTTCTGGCTGGAGAATGTCCAGCATCATTTAAAACTTTTCTCCCTAGTCTGACTGTCCCTGGCCTGCCCAGAGATAAAAAGGTTGGGCAGGATTAAGTGGTGCTTCCTAAAGATACATTTCCCATCAGACCTGTGGGCGTATGAGCCTCAAATGGGAGAGAGGTGAACTAGAGATTCTGTGCTTCCATTGTGCTTTATTTATGCCTTGTGCAATAATTCATACTAACATAATACAATTTTTTTCCTTGCACTTTGGAGAAACGGGCATGATCTACTTCTGACAGGAAGGGAGGAGGTGGGCATTCAGAAGTTAAATCGCTAATAGCTCACCTACATCCTACATCTTCACACACCCTTAAGGTGCCCGTACACTCTTCAATTGCCGCTTGAAAATCTTCCTTGAACTGTCGTTTTTTCGAATCGTACAAAAAACGATGGATTAGTGGCGCTTTCGTATGCAAAAACATCTCAGGAAGAACACTGCACAGGCTCAAACGAAAATCCGTTCTGTTGATCAACAAAATTTGGTGAGTTATTATTGCTAACGAACGATTATCAAAATTGACATCGGTCTGTGCTTGATGGGCTTTTTGAGCTAGAATCAAATGAGCGTTCTTGGCATCAACGAAAATTTCAGATCGAAAGTCTATAGGTGTATGGCCAGCTTTATAGTCCAAGAAGCTACAGCTGCACAAAATGACTCAAAATGGCAAAATGACCCTGAAAAAAAGTGGCAAACAATTATCATGCCCTGATGTGATCTTGTAACGGATCCCCGCCGTCTGCGCATGTGCAACCTGCACGTTCCCGCACTGCTCGGGAACGCGCCATCCCGCGCATGCGCAGAAGCAGTAACCTGCAAGCACGAATATGCGCCATCCCGCGCATGCGCAGAAGCAGTTGTCTACCAGCACGAAAATCCGCCATAGCGGCGCACATGAAATGACATCACTGGCCCTATATAGACCCAGCAGCAGTACCACCATGTTGCTGGTTTATCGTCAGCTAATCCTTGTTCCAGTTTTGTGATATCTTGCTTGATCCTTGAGACCCGGACTTCCTCGACAAACCTTGAATTCTGCCTGCCTTGACCACGGAACTGTTATTTGACCATTCTTCTGCCTGACCCCTTTTGTACTGGAATTGCCCGCTTGGAACCTGACCTCGGCTCGTCTCATTGGATTACGGCTTGCACGGGGCTCAACACCACTGGCACTCCTGCCACTTATTTCCCGCTGGGCTCTGTTCCCATCCTCAGAGTCTCCCAGGACACAAGGTGCAAGGGAAGCCTCCTCTCGCATCCGGTCTCCCAGAAGGTACGTAACAGATCTTAGCACATTAACTCACACATCATTTTCTGGGAGTTACGCAACCAGGTTGGAAACATCTCTACAGAATTTTCTTTCATGATGGATGTCACCCTTGTTTGGCCTTTGGCCCTCGTTTTCATGTTGAATGCATGTATGTGAGTAACACTTGTAGATTCCAGCACTTCTCCTTCACCAAGTATTCGTCTTTCCTTCTCCCTAGAAGATTGGCACTATCTTTGTTCAGGCATAGAAATACCTACTCCTGCCTACAGCACACTGATGACACCATTCTCTCAAGATGCTCCTCTCAGCCTAGGCACAGTCCCTTGGCTAAAGCCCAAAGGTTGCTTTTATTTAAATTAAAGAAGTTGTAAAGTTCCAGCATATACTATGCTGTTATAACATCAGCATTGTCATAGGAATACATACTAGAGTAGTTTTTGATAATGTAATCAAAGCTTACTCGAAAAAAGGTGAGAGCTGTCTTCTGTCTGCCTATCATTTTCAGCAATTTCCTGGATTCCCAGTGTGCTTTGCATCTCTTTCCCTGCTGCTTGATGTGATACAGTCTCAAATTCTCAAGACGACATATCCCATCATGCATTGCTTCCAGCAATCAATAAAGATGTAACATTGTGGGCTTAGTTAGAATGGTGACACAGGCAGAGCATATTCACAGGGCTAAGTGAAATTGTGTCAGTGCAGTGAGGAAGTACATCCTATGGGAATCTTCAATAAGTAAGTTTACAAACCTCTAGATCAATATGGTTATTATGAGTGGGATAGAACTTAGGGAAATTAAATATAGAAATACATATTTCATTTTAGTTTTTGAACGCAAATGCCTTTTAATCCAGGTATACTGTCAGGAATATATTCATGCTGACTTGTAAAGTTACTGATATCTTAGCTTTAAATCAATTTGTATCAAGTCTCAGCTGAGCTGATAAACAATGTACGTTTTTGTAATAAGAACTCTCAGCACATCCATGCTTTTCACATCGATAGAAAAAGGTCACTTTAGGAAAACAAAATACTACATATACCACAAGAG
Source organism: Nanorana parkeri (assembly GCF_000935625.1). Taxonomy (NCBI): domain Eukaryota; kingdom Metazoa; phylum Chordata; class Amphibia; order Anura; family Dicroglossidae; genus Nanorana; species Nanorana parkeri. Next base: position 3,928,937 of record NW_017306271.1, on the reverse strand, counting down.
TTTATCTTTATTTAGACTTAGTCTGTATGAAATGCTCAGATCACGGCATTGTGAAAAAGTCAAAACCAGAGTCTGAAACAGAGACTGAAAAACTACCACAAAAAGCATTTAAGTCTGCATGAATCATTTAAAATCGCCGGTTTCATTTTATCCAACTTACTGATCCAAAGTAATACTCACTGTAAAATTTGTATCTGTATGGGTTTTGTACATCATACTCTGTGTCTGGGTATTGTTCTGCAAATTTCCAGTTTGTTATTATGAGGTATTATTTAAAACAAGCTGAATGGGATGATTTTGTTTAAAGTAACATAGACCTACTTTTGCAAAGGATGAAGCATGATTTGTTTTGATTAATACTAAATTAAACAATAGATACTATTATAATAAAAAAAAGCTCTGTAAATAAGCCAAAATATACCGTACTGTTGTCTACAAGAAAGGTAGAGAATTATTTGAAAACAAGAGCTTCAGAGGTTAATTTAAAGTGACACTAAACTCAGGAGTTACATTTTGAAAATGCATTCAAATACTCCAACTATTAACAAAAATGGTTGTGTATCACTTAGCTGTAGATCTTCAAATCATCTCTGAATTCGTCCTTCCTTCTGGAGGGGGGCTACTTTTATTCCTCATGGTCCCTGTGTGTGTTGTAAAGTAGCCACTGTTCCAAGATCGCTCCAGTGGTGGACTACAGTCTCACGTTTAGTTTACTAATCTGTATTGAGATTGTAGTCCATCATGGGAGTGAGCCTGGAGTAGTGGCTACTTTACAACACACACAGGGACCATGGGGAAGAAAAGTAGCTACCCTTCAGAAAGGAGGACAGTGTCAGCACAAATTCAGAGATGATTTGAGGATCTGCAGTCGAGTGATACACAAATAAAATACCTTTTTGTTAATAGTTAAGTTACTTGAATACATTTTAAGATTTAACTCCTGAGTTTAGTGTCACTTTAATGTTCCCTTTAATGGGGACTTCTCATTTCCTTTTTTCATTGGTCATAACTAATGGAACACAGACAGTGATAAATATTGATATTCTGCCTCTTTTCCGACCATGACATTTTTTTTTGTTATTAATATGTTCCTGTTGAAGGAATGCATTCACTTACTGTCCCAGAGACTTCATCAAATGTAAGGGGCAAGCTCCCAACAGAAACACAAACAAAAATGAAAAGCTAACAGAGGTTCCAATCAAACCCAACTGTATCATAAGCTAAAATAAATATTGTCAGGAGGTGGGGTTTAACAATTGATATAACAGATATAACTGCCATCCATGTGAATATGGTAATATTGGGGTCCCTATGCGTATAGAAAGCCCCCTACAATCTAATTTGCTGTTCATGTAAATGGCTTGTTGGTTTACCCAACACTTGAACCGATTATATCCTTATTGCAAGTACTCCCTCCAGTCTTATGCTTCATAAAATTTTGAAGGATGACCTGTCTCAGTATAAGAAAGTAAGGATCTGCAATGCGTTGCTTACATTTTTTGGGGGTGGCTGAAAATACTTTTACCTCTTTTCCAACCAACAGTGGGTAAGTAAACATCTGTCAGTGGTTCACTGGCCTGGGTTTACACTTCTCTTCCCCAACAGCCAAATGGCCAACTCTTCTATACTACTCCTTCCCACCCAGGTCATCTTATAACAGTGACAATATGACATACAATAGTCACACTAGACACTTGAGGTCAAGGTCAGAGACATTGAAAGAGATATGTGAAACATTCTGGTTAGTACACCTAGAATTACACCTAGAACTAGAAGAGTAAGATAAACTGTGATTTTACTCTGGTAGTAGTTAAGTTCCAGGTGTACAGACCAAAAGCGGGTGAACTCTAAGTAAGTAAAAAATGTTCAAACTATCCAGGTGCAGCAACAATGGATGGAACTAATGGCCTATAGGCAATCGAAGGGAAACTGCACAACTTCAACAAGTCTGGATATTTTTTGCACCATAAAGCAACCCATGCTTTTGGCCTACTACACACTCCTAGCATAAACTAACTAAGTGTGTAGGTACCAGGAGGTCCCTGCAATAAAATCCTGCTGCAGCTTTAAGGCCCTGCCTGGGACCTCAAATTTGCCTCAAGATTACACCTCAAACTAGTCAAAGATTACACCTCAAGGGTCTGATGAAGGGGGCGTCGCCCCAGAAACGCGTTACCTTGTTTGGCTTGCCAGTAGTAGGATGTTTGCTCCAGGCTGCATGTTCCTGCTGTGACTGACATTGCACACTTTCATATCGCAGATGTTCCTCTGTTACTACAGGCTTGTTTACATGGGCTGTTTGTAAATACATTCTTGCTTTTAATCTTCACTTAATAAAGCTTTTTACACTAGAGAGACTTAACACAGAGTGCCTGATTTCCCATGCCAGCATGTAGAGTCTGTTGTTGACTGCATGGCTGTTCTACTGCACAATGTTTACAGTGGGCCTGCCACCTCCTTTCCAGCCAGGGCATCCTAGGTTGCTAAAAGTTGGATGGGGAGATGTGTAAGAGCCATACACATCTCCCTGCCCAGCTCCTAGCAACCTGGGACGCTCTGGCCAGCATCCTGCCCAGCTCCTGGCAGCCACTGAAATTAGTGGTTTGGCGGGTGGGCCGCCTCAGGCTTCAGCCAGCTCCTTGTCCACTGCACACCAGACAGCCAAGCTGCCAGGAGCTGGGCGAGACGCCGGCTAGGGCATCCCAGGCTACTAAGAGCTGGGCGGGAAGATGTGTATGACTCTGCATCTCCAGGCCCAGCTCTTAGCAACTTGGGACACTCTGGCTGTCATACCACCCAGCTCCTGGCAACTTGGCTGTCCGGCATGCAGCAGAAAAGGAGCTGGCTGAAGCCTGAGGTGGCCCACCCATGCAGGTACTCCATGGGGTGCTGGGCTATTCATGAGGTCCATATGAGTACTTGTGCAGCAGGCAGTGCCTGTCCCTATAGGTGTATGTGTTTTGTGTAATGCGGCTGATCATGGCTCGATGTGACCCTGTGACTGATGACCTCAGTGCTGCTATCTGACTTTCTGAGACTTTTAGTGCTCCAAGCTGTGTATGTGGCAGTGCAGTCCCAGCATTATAGTCTGCCATGTCTAAATTTGATATTATGGGGATCAGGCTAATGTTTTCAGTTCATAGACTCTCTGCTTCCTATAAAGTGCAGATCCTAAATTTCCACCATCCCCACTGATTGTATGCATCACCAACATCCCCCGGACCCCCATCCCCCCACATCAAGCAGCAAAAATGCTAGGGACACTCCTGGCTCTGTGATTTGGGTTCCCCTAGGCACCATGTTCTGGATTAGGACTGCACATTACAGTATCCTGTATTTGTTTCACAGTTAACAAATACACAAGTTAAAATACAATTGGAGAAACATGTTCTAGACTCATTTAAAAAAAGCTAGCCAGTTAGTCTTACACATCATCCTAAACTGCATAATGGAAGTTCTCATTTATTAATAATAACCAGCTATTCAGTAAACTTGATAAAAAATGCAGAACTAGCTGTGTGTCAATCAGACATGACGTCAGTCCCTGGCGTGCTCACCACAATTAATATTCATAGCACGGTCTATATTTCATGAATTAAAACCTCCAGCAAAGCCAAACACTGTATTTCATATATCTGCAACCCCAACTGTTATATCAAGAGCATCCATTGATTAAAACACATCACTCAGTTCAAATGTATTGGCTATTAATTTGCTCTTGCAGCAATTACTTTGAGCAGATCTGCTGCCGGGGGGACACTTTTACGATTGTTATTAGTAAGCAGGGTTATTTTTCTTTATTTACTCGAGAACATTGAGTTCACTGTCAATTACTCACAGATGAATGTTTAAATTATATTAACGAGCAACCACATTGGAAGAGCTGGCAGTTTTACTAAATGGATTTGTACCACATGTCCATTGTTCGCAGATTGACAAAAGATGACATTTTACAGCACTGAAAAAAGCTGATAAAGAATGTCGGAGGTCTTAGAACATGTTGAAAGTATTGTTAAAATGTGGTATTTTTCTGATTTGTAATCTCATCTGGCCTTGGACTATGCACAACACATTTCTGATGTTCTATATCCATCATTTGACATTCAGAAAAAAAAAAAAAACTGGTATGTGTTCCAGTTCTATAGAAATGTGTGTATGTTTTAATTTTTAGAGTTTTATGGAAGTAACTAGAGCAATATTTCCCAAACTTTACTTCGTGCATCGAGACACCACCTGTCAGGAACATCGTATTAGCCAGATTCATGTGCACATGTCTCATTGCATTAAGGCTTAAATATATCTCGGGTAGGCACATTAGTATACACACATCACAGTGGATGAATGAACGTGTGTGCTCGGCCACCACCGACATTGGCACCAAGCAGGCTAAAAACCTAATTTCTGCTTAGCCTCCTTGTTGAATGGTTGTTCAGTCTGTGCTCCTGTGACCTGTGATCTCTGATCTTAAACCTGTGCCTGATCTTCCTTGCTGACCCAGCTTCCTGCTGACCTGCTCTTGAATTTTCCTTTGTCTGCTTATGATGGCTATTTACCTCTGTTATTAACCTATGCCTGGACTTCGGATCAAGATTTTGCTCAATTACATTGTACCTTGCTGCCTTTATGTTGCTGACCTTGCTTGGCTTTGCCCCTGATCCTGCTTATGATTTAGTGCTTCGCTGCTCTTCTGTAACAACCCCGGCCTTCATCCTATCTGACCTTGGTGTATCCTCAATGCATTGCCAGCTGTACCCCTGCACATCTCATAAGTTCTCCCGAGTTTCATTCACCAATTTCTGTACCTGTGCACTTGTGCCCTTCATTCGCCCTTGTAGGTCCTGTTTCAGTTTTCTGGGATGCTCAAACAGCAGTTTTGCAAAAGGCCACCCTCATCATCTCCGGTTCCTCATACAGGTACTTGACACCACTGATATACTGCTAGTTTTTAATAGTGTGTCACTTAAACAAACTTTTTTTGAAAAAAGAAGTACCTGCAAAAAACCATGTGAATAGTTACCTCTCCTGCTATTGCAGAGAAATTGCTGTGTAAGTTTCTTCAGAGCCTGACATTTGACATTGGACATTCAATGGTTCCTCCTATCAACCTCCATATTACGTCTGTGTCCTGTAGTGACCTGGGAGTTGCTGGGAGGAGCCACTGAGTGCAGTGGGGGCCACAGCAGATGGACACTCACAGAAGTGCCAGTTTGTGAAGGAACTTCACTCAGTGATTTCTGTCCAATTGAGCATCATTCAGAAGTGTGGGCAGCAGGAAAGGTAAATATTTACCTGGATCTTTGTAGGTACAAGTTTAAGTGACAGAATCTCTATAAAGTGACCCTGTTACCACAGGGTCCAAATAAATCATGTCCATGTAGTAAAAGAAGAGCAGACAGCCTACGTCTTTAAATTCAGCATCTTTGCTGCTCCCTGGTCGCAATACATGCTCCCCTCACTGTGTGTTTTCCTTGGGTCATACATCCTGTAGTGACATACAGGATTACAGAAGAAGTACCGTATGCAGTTGGAGCAGGTAATAACACACCCAGGAGTGTGGACATGTGCCACCAGAATGGTAATTACTCATGCTTTTCTTTTATAGCATGAGCATGGATTACTTTGGACACTGCAAGAAATGGGAGGGGCTGGCAGGGGATGAGGCTGCAAGCTTCACAATATCAGTTTTGCATAGATGTTTTACTAATTTGAATCTCTTTAAAATTAAATGCAATCCAACTCATTGATCGAATAAAAAAAAATTAAAATGAGGATCTTTTTCAAAGATGATTGCACCAAAAAAGTTTTTCTCAAGTGGGATTCTTTTCTGTTACACTATATCTGTACATTTTGATCAGATAGCCCATGTATTCAAGTAAGATCAATAGTAAAACTGAAAATGTTTGAGTCTCTTCTTATTGCTCCCTATGTGTCCACTGTTGGAGTTGGCCATTCAGTAAAATGAAATGTGGGGGTTCCAATACTTTCACACATCTTCTTCTGTATTTCATATGAATATCTATATATCCACTATAGCTAGGAAACTTGCCTTGACCAGCACAGCAAGTGACAAATTATTAGCAGCACAGATTTCTCATTACTTGCTCATCTCTAGACACTGGTATCTGACATGCTATAACAGACTGAGCTGTCAGGAGTGGACCCATGTGCAGAATTCCTATAGCTTGCCACCTGTTCATGGTCAATCTGTTACTAATGATTGAAGTTCAGTAAATGTTATTTATTTCAAACTCTCTTTCTAATGCATGTGTCAAGTGTTATCTGCTTAACAGTTCAATTACCCTGTGTGCACTCTTCAATGAATGGGGTGAATTGAAAAGTTTCTCTTCAAATGACTGCAAGTTCACCAAGAAAACCAATCCAATTACCAAAGTAATTGTCTGGTTAGAGCAAACTTATGTTCTGGAGGAGTTGTCTCGATCTACCACAAGTTTCAGCTCACCCAAAACTACATTTGCAATGGTATTGCATTTGGAAAAGTCATGCATTGTTTGGATTTAAATGGCAGGAAACCAGCCAATGCTTCAAACTACACAGTTTGTGGAAACAAACGCTTAGATGTATTTTCCCAGAGATGTCTCTGAATGCTACACTATACAAACCCATAAAAGGTGCCTCTAAATTCAACTGAAGTGGCAAGGAGTCTCACCAGCCAGGCGTCCTACTATGTAACAGTTCCAAAGGGCTTCAATGCCCTCAAGGACTATAGTAAGTAGCTCCTGCTAGGTGTCTTGGCACAACTTACACTTCTCACTCCATCTGCCCTTTACACTTCAGAAAAGCATGCCTCACATTCAAACTTTACAGGAAAGGGAAACCTTGCTTGCCCATTGTGGATGCCCAGCAAACCTCTAGCCGGATGCCCTTCTTGTCCCACAAAGGTTCACTCAACCCTCAAAGCCTGTTTATCTCGAGACATTGCTCACCTTCTAGTCATGTAAACCCATTACGTGTATCTTTTACATAACAGAATTGTTTCTATAAATATCTCTGGTAACTTTTATTCTTCTGCAGCAAGCCCACCAAGTTTGCCACGAGCTCAAATAACAGGTTGAAGGAAGCTTTAATTCTGCATTACATTGAACAGCTGATAGATAATCGTGTTGGGCCCCCCAAGATTATTGGCCCCAGAGTAGGCATTCTGGTAAAGCCCATTTATAATTAGACGTTAGCTTTCTATCTATTCACCAATCCAAGTAAAAATAGAACTAATGCATATCTTGGTACAGTGTTCAATCATGTTAGAACATTAATGTCTGTGATAAAGAGATTAATCAAGTAGAACGATGCTTGGCAAACTCTTGTTTGCTGTGATAGCAATATCACTGACAACCTGTCAACACTCAGTAGTTAATTGTTTTCAATTAATGTTATCTAGTTTTATCTCATTGCATATGGCAGTCAACATCTCCTACTGACACCACCACAGTGTTGGGTTTCAAATCAGTAACATATTTTAGATCATATCCTATACTTATATTTATGGTACTACTACAATACATTATAATAGTAGAGAATAACAGAAATGAATGGGCCTGATTCTTCAAGCTGCAGTAGTATGTAAGAGGTGCCAAAGTGTTCTCCCAATAAATATTTAACATACAATAATAATGTTTGAGAATTCACTCTCTTTCCGCATGATGAAGTCATGTGGTGTAATTGAAAAATTAGGTTTAATGGCATACAGTTATGAAAGGATAAATTCATTTTTGGCACACCTATCCTTTTCTGCACTTCCTTGCCTCCCTCAGCCCTAGATCATACTTACCTACAACCTCCTCTGAGATGTTTGTTGTGCAGCCTGCCTGTCACTACAGTCACTGCCAAAATTCAATACAAAGTCTGCCCACAGCCTGAAAGGGAGTATTTTTCAAAATGAAGGGCTTTTTAAAGCCAGAGCCATTACCAGAGCCATCACATATGGAGATGTTGTCAGCACCTTGGACACAAACCCATGCATACTACCCAAGGGCCCTTTCACATGGGCATTCCGATCAGGTCTACCTGTTAGTTTATCAGGCGGATCTGGTCAGAAGCCCAATGTTAGTCTATGGGCAACCAGATTTCTATCCAGTTACCCCTGACTCCAGCCAGGTCCAGAAAACCCAAACAGAGCAGTGTTCTGGTTTGGCAGACCTGAGTGTCGCGGGCCAGGGTTAATCCATTTACATCTGCTTCCCCTTAGACCAGGGGTGGACAACTCCTGCCCTCCAGCTGTTGTGGAACCGCAAATGCCATGAGGCATTGCAAGTCTGATATTTACAGGAATGACTCCCAGGGGCAGAGGCATGTTGGCATTTTTTATTAAAGCACAGCTGGAGGGCGGGAGTTACCCATCCCTGCCATACACCAACAATGGTTCACTAACTTCAGCTTTTTCCTCCATCTTGTGATGGAGGAAAAAACTGGATGGACATGGATGTCACAATGGGGACATCGGTTCCGAACTATTCAAATCAGAAGCGGATTTGTGCATGGATTCCCTCCTGATCGGAATGGAAGGCGCCCATGTGAAAGGGGTCTAAGGCTGAATATACTGTATAGAGCCGTGCTGTTTGCTGGGACAGATCCCGAAAATATTGTCTGCATCCACACTGCCACCTGATTGACAGCTGGCTCTGCCTCTCTAGATCATGAATCATAAAAAAAATAAAGCTTAATAAAAATAGTGACAAATAATGTAAAATAACACAAAATGTTTTTTAAAGTACCCCGCCCCCCCCTGCACCCCCCACATTCGTCGGGTGCGCCTATGTGCGAAAACAACAATTGCGCCCATTACACCACACGTGTTACATATCGCCACGAATGTCAGAGTGAAAGCAATCATTTTAGGCCCATTAATTACTGATAACACTAAACTAATGAGGGGTAAAAGCGTTTACAGTGTCGCCTATGGCCAATTTTGGGTGTGGTCCTTTTCTGCGATTTAGCGGGCGCGCGCAATTATAAGGCTTGACATGTTCGGTGTCTATTTACCCGACATGACCCCGTCTTTTATATTTTACCAAAAAGTGGGGTGATAATAAATGTTTCATAACATTTCATAGGGAAACAGGTTTCTTTTCAAAATTTAGGGTACTTTTTTGTTATATAGTAAAAAAAATAAAAACCTCCAGTGGTGATTAAATAACACCAAAAGAAAGCTCTATCTGTCCCCAAAAAATGGTATAAAACGTCAGTCAAAATACTGCAGCACTGAATACTGAAAAATGGCCTGGCCAGGAAGGGGGGTAACACCTCTGTCTTCAAGTGGTTAATATAGCAGATGTACATATTATAACAGATGTAGTACTTATCCACCATTATGACCAATTAACTACATATGTGTTTTCATTTCATAGCATATTCTATGGGTCTCTCTGCTTCTCTATACAATGCAGGCAGATCATAACTGGTGCAAGGGGCCAGCAAGAAAACATCCCTCAGGGTAGGGTTATACAAATTTCAAAATGCCCTCATGGAAAGGAGTCAGTTTGGAGGAATAGGCATTCCAAGGCAGACTGTATTTGCATGCATCAACATCCATTTGTGATTCTGAGCCTCCATGATCGAAATAACTAAAATCCAATGAATGAAAGGGGCAGTAAGAGGCATTCACCACCACCACCCTCCCCTCTTCCCCCCAGCCACTTACACTTAGTCTGCATTTCTAGGCAGACTGTATTTGCATGTAGACCACCATAGGTAATGTCCATATGTGATGCTGAGCTTCCACGATCGAAACAACTAAAATCCAAAGAATGAAAGTGGCAGCTAGGGACAGTCAGGCTAGGGAAATACTAGAGAACTACATAATACTGGACATCCTCCAACCAAGAAATGAGGCAGGCTCTTTCTATCAGTTTCGAATGCACACTTTGAGAAGCTCACAGTGTGCAGTAAAATCAGAGTAAGCATTTTCATTACAGAAAAGGAGCCTATACAGCTGTGTAAGACCGAAGGTAAGGATGGAATTCAACTTTAATTACATGCTTTTTTTCAGAACTTTTCAATTCAATGCATTTTTAATACATTTTCATACAAGTCATAAAAGCTAAGTAATGGTTCCATTAAATAACAGTGACCTATTATGGTAATATCCAATTATAGAGCCGACTTACCTCATTGAAAGCCATCATTATGTAAGTGGCAGTTACGCGATGAAACTAAGCCTGCAATGATTCCTTTTTGCTACTTCTGGAGGCCTATGATTGTGTCAATTGTTAAAAAATGAATAGATCCCACACACTTTTTTCATGCCATAACCTAATCAGTATAAAATCATTTAAATTTTGTTCAGCTATTAAGACAAATACTAAATGTACAAAAAAATATTATTTGTGATTATTAGTAATGAAAATTAGTCCATTCACAGGAAACAATATGCCAAGGAAATTGGTCTAAAAGGAGCTCCAAGTGGGGCTTTAGTTACCATTTTATTGTAGATTTAAATTAGGCTGTAAAAGGGGTTGTTACTTCACAGCTCCCAGAGAATTCATCATTTTTTTGTTACATATTACAGTGGCTGCCTCCGGCAGTATAAAAGGGTGATTGCAGAGTGACTAGTTCTATCTGCATTACTGGTTACGGCTGCCACAGTATCCTTTCTCTGCATATACTTACCTACATGGCAATGCATCAAATGTTTCCTTGCAGATGCCATTTAAAGGAAATATTTATTGAACTAAATATAGTGGCCACCATTGCTGGCTTCTAATTCTGCAATGCCAATTGACTGGTTGTCATGCTCTGGGCCGTCTCTTTAATAAGGCAGCCTGATACTGTTGCCTCAGGTGGCATCTCTTTAGGTGGGGGAAGGCAGCAGGCAGAGAAGCATGGGCATAATGTCTGCAGTGTGCCTGTTCCAAGTCACTGAGGCAGAGAGTTCTAAAGCCAGAAGATCAGCATATTAACCGGGAAACAAGCTTTTTTATTAGTAGGTCAGTGTTGGGTATTAAGATAAGTTGTGCTATGTGTTGTAAAGTTCACTGCCTTTTAAGAATGTGATAATATTGCTGCCTCCAGGCAGATATAAAAGATGCAAATTAATGCAGCTCTGTAATCTTTAATAAATCCTTAAATGTTTTTTTTTTTTAGATAGAAGCAAAGTAAGTACTGTATTTGACCTGGTATAAGTCTTTTGAGGTCTCTGTACAGCAGAGTTCAGATAGGGGGAGGTATAAGCAGCACAAGGAGACAATGAGGTGTGTTGCAGTGCACAGAGCATGTTGGTAGGAGGAGAGCGTACAGTGACAGAGAGATGAAGCTGTGAGGGTGAACTAAAAAAAATATGACCGTGTTTACCCAGTTTTACCAGCCTATTAAGTCCAGCAATGTCTTCCACACAGTTGATTCTTCTCAAAACTTCTGATCTTCCGAGCTGCAACCATGTATTTGGAGCCAGGTGTGATTTCTTGACAGCGGGCATGGCCCGGCCACCTACCCGCATACATGAGCGCTAGACTGTAGGGAAACTGCTCCTGAAGCCTCCTTGGATACAGTGAAAACATCCCAGGACCAGTTGCAGGTTGGAAGGCAGACCAATGGGACGTTATCCTCATCTAGGAAAGGAATGAGAAAGTGGGGCCGATTCCCACCAAAAGAATGTACTCACTCCCTGTAAGTGGCTGGGGGGGAGGAGGATGATGATGAATGTAAGTTGTGGGTGAAGGTCCACTTTAAGGCATATGCTCATGGTCTCTCCTATTAACAGAAACTAGTATAGTAACTGCAAACTACATAATAATGGCTTTCAGCGAGGTAACTCGGCTCCATAATTGGCTGTTACCATAATAGGTCACTTTCATTTCATGGAATCATTACTTAGCTTTTATAACTTAAAATGCATTAGGAATACATTAAATCCAAAAGTTCTGAAAAAATAAGCATGCAATTAAAGTTGAACTCCAGATGTGAACTAGTATGTTGCGCTTGGTTGAAATCTCTTGCGTGCGATTTTGTTTCAATATTTCATTGTGATAGTGTAATCTTTAAATCGTGATTAAAACACATGAGTGATTTATATCATAGAGTGAATTTAAGAGTTAAATATATATTAAATAAACATGCAAATGAATAATACAAATTAATAAACCATATCTCGTCTTATAATTATTTGATCTCTACTGCATGATGGTATTAGTGAAAACCGCACGTATATAGTCTGAATATCACCCGTGTAAATATATGTGATAATTATGTGAATCACTATAAACGATATAAGTATAACAAGGTTATATAACAGAGGAAGAAATTATTAGATAAACGGCAGAGTCCAACAAAAAATATAACGGCCAAGTGGAAAAACCGCTATCTATCCACTCTAATAGAGTGAGATTATTTTAGGCATACAATTTCCCGAGGTCAGTCTGTCCTATTATACAATGTCTCAGTTTGGAGTGTGCTTATGGGAGGAATCAAGTTCTTAGAATCAAAACTGTGAAAATTAATGATGGTACGTTGAAAATAACCAGGTATCTGTTACTTTATCTTCCGTCGATGGATCCACGGAGCTCCTTTTTTCAGCCTCTGTTTCCTCTCCTGCATACAGCTTGCTCTCCCTCTCGTTGCCGATGGTACGCACCCTCCAAGTATAATTGGGGAGTCCAACCAAGAAAGTAGAGAAAAATGGAAGCCACAGAAGAGAGAGATATCTAAGTGCAGATAGCAAAAAGACTTTTATTTGGATTAAAAATGATTACACTTACAGGAATCCGTAAGGATAAACAGCGTGCGAGTGTAAAGGACACTCAACCTCTGGATCTTTTTCACCGTGTCAGCGAGGAGACAGTCAAATCCCTTGATGCATTTTGATCACACTGATACACATTGTTGCAGCTGGTACTCTAATTCAATTTAATTTAATTTTATCCATCTTCCTAGCGCAGTCAATTTTGGATAAAAAGTTGAACTCCGGCCTTACCTTCAGTTTTGCACAGTTGTATAGGCTCCTGTTCTGCACTGTAAATACTTACTCTGATTTTACTGCACACTGTGAGTTTCTCATAGTGTGCATTAGAAACTGCAGCATGTTAGATAGTGCCTGCCTCATTTCCTGGCTGGAGGATGTCCAGTATCTTCAAGTTCTTTTCTCCCGAGCCTGACTGTCCCTAGCTACACCTTTCATTCATTGAATTTTAGTTATTTTGATCATGAAGGCTCAGCATCACATATGGACATTACCTATGGTGGTCTGCATGCCTAGAAATGCAGACTGTGTGTAAGTGGCTGGGTGTGGGGATGATTTTATCGGATTTTCTATATGTGTAATATAAGAATGTAACTGTCATTAAAAAAGCTGGTATATTTTATCCTTTATATAAAATGTCTTGTAGTCTTGTGTATGATACCTTTAAAGCCCCAACGTTGTTGATAGATTTAATTGATCTTTATCTATGGGGGTGTGGTGTCTATATTGCCCTACACGTTTTGCCCATACTTTCTTGATTATTTTCACACTTGGTCCTGATGAAGTGGATTGAATCTATGAAACACGTTGACCATTTTGCAATTCATACGGATGCAAACTTTACACAGTAGTGGTCAGATAATATGGAACATATAATAATTAATCACTTTTAATTGTTGATTTTTATGTGCTTGTATGTTGTTTTAAAGTAAACTGATCTACTTTAGGGTGCTATGACAAAAAATCCCTCTAAACAATTTTCTGGTTATATCAATATGAAATGATAGCACTATAGAAGGGTTAGTATCTTTATCTACCCATAAATCACAAGTAATTGTAGTTTTGAGGAACGGTTATCTAATTTTTACTGTTATCTGGGGCTCCATTAGAAATTGTTCTTCCCTATCTGTCCTGCTGACAATGTTTTACCAGACAGGAAGTGAGGGAAAATCTGCAGCAGGGACAGAAACAGAAATAAAGATCAGTGGTTGTAGCTTTCCTATACACTACAAAAAGAAAGTATTTTAATTTCCGTCTGTACTACCATTGGAGTTCTTCCCTCTGTTCCTGTCAGATAAAACTTTGTCAGCACCAGACTACCCAAAACTAAAAGCTGGCCATACACTTCAGGATGGGGGCTGAGTGAAAAAAAAATCTAACAGAATCCTCCCTGTCAGACTCCTCCTTGGGTGATGTCATCAGGGCCACACAAAGCTTTAATTTTGACCAAGTCATTAGGACTTGGCCAAAATTCAAGCGGTATATGGCCAGCTTAGGCCATACACAGATCATGTGACTCATCATTAGTCACATGATCTGTGTTGAAGGGGAGGATCAGCCAAAGAGCTGCTTTGCTGGAACTCTGGTTCTCATTTTCAGCATAAATCAGGCAACCAATGCCTTGGAATTTGTTCACATAAATGGCCACTGTGTAATTTCTGCAGTCTTAATATTTCATTGATCTTTAGCTGTAATGAAGAGGGGTGGGCAGGACAGCAGGATCTTGTCTGACATTAGGCCAGCTTTGAAGCAAAATGTAATTGTGTTGCTGCTAGTTAATCAGTAAGAGAAGGTCCTATTCGATAAGGTTCAAGGACACTGATCTGAGCTCCTGGTAAAAAATGTATATTGTTATTTTACAGGCATCTTATGTTTCGTTTTAACTGTAAGGTGCACCTTTTTGCTGCAACATCATGACATCACCTTTTCACAATAAAAATAAATTAACCACAACCTTCTATTTTTATTATTTTACCTATATTAATCCATTATACATGTGATATCAGGCTCTTCCTTTCAGCTAGTTAAAATAATATCAATTAGGATTTTGATAATTCGCAGTTTATCATGGACACATAAAGGTTTAAATTCCCAGAAGTTCCATTGTGTCCTATGCCTTGCAATAAGTCAATATCCCAGTTTACAGCTTGCATGAAGCCTCTCTGCACTGTGCTTCAAGGTTTTAGACCCCTTATCAAGGACCTTAGCTTAGTCTTTTAAACAGTTGCTTTTGTATATATGTTATGATTTTGTCACTCATCATAAATTGCTTTTTCAATGCCACCAATAAATATGAAGTGACAGGTTCCTAAAAGGCAATGAGGTGTTTTTGTAACTACTAGAATGCTTAAGTTAATATTTATGTTTTCCATCACAAGCAAAGACAAAGTGCAAAAAGGAATATTAGTGAAGAGCCCATGATAATTACACTATCAATTATCATTAAATAATATCTAGAGTTATTAGAATGTAGTGATTAGCATATCGTGTAGCTCTCACAGAGTGTTTTTCCAGGAAGATATACTTTTTGTCTTTTTCGTCTTCAGGTATTTTTTGTTTCAGTTAGGTTAAAAAAAAAAAGGGGGTAGGGTTTAGTGTTTAGTGAAAGTGTATAGAGACCGTGCATGAATATTTTGGGGGCTTTTTGACTGAAATAAATACACTCTTAGGCTGATTTATTGGTTGCAAAATGGCTAGTGTTGACAAAGCAGCCTAGTCAAATAGTTTAAATACTGTGCACATAGGCACTACAATATTTTGGGGGCTTTTTATAACATAATAATCACACTCTAATGTAGAGATCTTGATTTTAAAATGACTGGTGTGGGTTCTCTTCAAACTGCGGCCTAGTACAAGTGATTGTTTTATAAATAAAAGATGGTTGCTTTGGGTCCCGATAAAAAGGTGGCGTGGTTAAAGTGTGTAACTGCTTGCCGTCCACCCATTGTAAATAAACAGCAAATATCCTCTCAGCGTGTGGACACACTTTTTTTTCCGCTAGAGGGCGCACGTGTGGTGCGGCTCTGCAACCATCCGACAGTGCCAAACATTGTGCACACTCCCTCCGCTGCCGCCCGCCCCTCCACTTCCACTGCTGCTTATCTCGGGTTCTGCTGTCCCCTGTGCATGCCCAGGACCGCACAGCTGCTGTTTACACAAAAAAATGGAGAGATCAGCATTCTTCCACTTGCTGATCTCTGCTCTGATCCCTGATGGTGGAAGTGATGTTTATTACATCACTTTCACCTCCAACTGTTATTTCTCTGGCTGCTTTAGCCAGATAAGTACTGGTGAAGCATATTTCTGCGTCATCACCTTCTTTGGAGGTCCCTAGGTGACATTAGGGGTCTTGGAGACCCCTGATGTCTCTATAAAGAGGACCTGTCATTGCATATTTGCTATCACATAGTGTGCTATTTAGGCCGCTATGTGATAGCAATAAAGTTAAGTGTAAAAAAAGTCAAAAAGCAAAAAACACACAAAAAACTGTAAAGTCCCGCACACGCACATATAAAAGTAAATACACGGCGGGTGCGCCTACATGTGAAAACAATGATTATGCCGAACATGTTACATTCCACCTCGGACATCAGAGTGGGAGCAGTACAATTTTAGGACCATCAATTACTGATAAAACAAAACAATTGAGCTTTTAAAATGTCACCTATGGCCCATTTTAGGTATGGTAGTTTTTTCCATTTTCGTAGGGCACGTACAATTTTAAAGCTTGACATGTTTGGTGCCTATTTACCCGACATGGTAGAAATGTCCCCAGCACACCAGTATTCAGTGAAATAAGCAAAGTCCATTTATTGCAGAAACATTGGCATTTAAAAACAAAAAAGTTCAAAAAGTTTTTGAATGCCAATGTTCATTCAATAAATTAACTTTTGCTTATTTCACTGAATCCTGTTGTCCTGGTGATATTTCTACTAATTCAGGTTATTTACGGTGCCATGCGTTGTCACTGCAAGCACCCACCTATTTACCAGGTTACTTCTACGCGGTAAGGAGTATAACAAGATATCTTTTTCATTAAATATTTACCCGACATGACCAAATCTTTATATATTTTACCAAAACGTTGGGGGTGATAGATGTTTAATAACAAAATGTTTTTTTTTCCCCAAAATTGCTGAAATACTGTGCATCAAGTCAATGCAATATTTTTGCATTGGTACTGTTAAAACAAACACATTCATTTTGAGTTCTACATTGTAAACCTCCTGTGAAATTGTGGCCTCCTAAAGCACCGCACATAGTGTGCATGGACTGAACAATGTTTCTCTTAAACTGTGGCCTACCTTTGTAATTCATTATATCTATATCATTTTTTTAATTATTATTTAAATTATAATGTTTACATTTGTGTTAATCAGACCATTTTAGGCAGTTGTTGCTGACAGTCTGGTCATAAAACAAAAATACTGTGCACCCAAAAAAAGTGCACCCTAACCCCAGGTTATTAAATTGCAGCTTCAGTCACAAATTCACATTGCTGCATTGAAGCCCCGCTCCGACATGACACCTACAGTCAGAGGTCCAACCTGGCCACACAATAGTTTATGAATGTAAGCACTTTATTTACATCTTTGCCATTCCTGTCCACTGCCTTTGGTTGACCATGGCAGAACAGCCTTGAGACAAGAAAAAAATCCCAAAGGTTTTCATGATAAAAATATAAAATTAAAAACAAATGCTAATTTTGAAATATTGTTCCAAATAAATAAACTAACATAACAAATAAACTGTTGGTGGCATTAAAAATGGGTGGGTTTGGACCAGTGTTTGGCTCTCAGCAGTACAAAGGTCATGTTTTTGCCATTTCTATCTTTGTTTCAGAGATTGTTGGCCTCTCACTCCTTATAAATAAAAAGCCCTAGTATGATTTTGTAATTGCTTTATACCTGTCTTTACACTCACCTACGAGGTGGAATTCTTGAAGCCATCACTACTGCAAGGCAAGTGTGTAAGTTGGCAGCTTTAGTAATATATAGGTGTCTTGCTGCACTCCTTACCAATGTAGGATGTTCCTTGCAATCCTGGTGGGTGCTCGTAGTGACCACAGATGGCGCCGTGAAGATATATAAGTTTGCAAAAGGATGTCACCAGCACACTATTTAAGTGAAATCAACAAAAGTCAATTTATTAATGAAGTACTGTTATTCCAGTACAAGCGCTTTCAGCACCGCACAGGGTCCCCTTCATCAGGCTCAGAATGATGCCTGATGAAGGGGACCCTGTGCAGCCTCGAAAGCGCTCATACTAGAATGACAGTACTCCATTAATGAATGGACTTTTCATGATTTCACTTAAATGGTGTGCTGGTGACATCCTTTTGCAAGCTAAGCTGGCAGCTTTATCTTGCAAGAGACCCCTTTTTTGCATTTTTGCATAAGGACAAGGTTGGGTTTAGGCCAAAAGTTTTCTTTTTTTTAAAGGTAGGTCCAAGGTTGCATTACTGTCCCTCCCTAGTTTTTTTCAACAGGGGAGGGATAGCCTTAAAAAAAAAAAACGAAAAATGGGTCAGGAACAAGTGGCAAACCAAAGCCAACCTGTGTGGGGGCAGCCAGCTTATGCCTTTTTTCCCACCTGCAGCTATGCCTCCAATGTGGTAGAGCCAGACAGCAGATGTAATACATGTAATGGCATTTATGGCAAATGTGGGGGAACTAAAGAGGGCACCTCTGTTGTGCAGAAGTGTGTGGTGACGTGCCACACACAAAGGGCAGCTTTGCCTTTTTCAGCAACAAGTGTAAGACCAAGGCCACCTTTTGAGAGGGAAGTCAGCCTTTTGCCATTAGGTGTCCCCCATACGTCTACAGACCAGTGAACCCAGCCACCATCAGAAGATGTGGCAAAGAGGTTCTTAACCTCACTACCTCTACACTGGGGCACTTTGTGATCTATCATTGATGGTGGCATAGATCCCTGCATTATTTTTCCCTTGGATGGGAGAAGGGTTAAACATCTCCATTGAAGCCGCTCCCTAAACGAATTCCTCATCAACTCCTGCACTATAACCCTCTTGCACACCACAAGCACCCCAACACTGCTCCTCACCACCAGCATCCCAACCCTCCTCCTTCCCTTTAACTCCAGCACCTCAACCCTCCTCCTCGGCCTTACAGGGATGGAGGCATTAGGCAAATGATCCTTCTGACCCTGAGACAACGGGAAGTCTTTCAGTGCCCAGTCTACTACACCATGCAGTGTATCCTCCTACAGGAACACCAAGGGGATTGTGTCGCTAATCCCCACCTCATCTCAACTCACAATTGTGGTCACCTCTTTCAATGAAGACAAGATGTCCTGAATCAAAAGCTACCAAGATAGTAATGGTCCATTTCTGCTGGTGCAGCCACTGCAGCATGGTCAATGTGAAGTTCAGGGCCATGGGTGCATATCAGGCAGTTGGTAGGTAGCTTGTGTTGATGCTGTATTTTTGCCAGGAGAACACTCAGTGGGAATAATCATCCAAAGTGCCCACACACTCTCCTGGTCTGCCACAGGACATTCTTAAAGCCAGGGAACCTAACCAGGGGCTACTGCACCACTATGTTCACGACCTGTGCCAGGTAATATTGTAAAAGTTAAAACAAATGTGTTATACATGCAAATTATGTGATGCCATAATGTTGTTCACACTGTCTGTGAGAAGTGTACTGTTCCTTAACACCACATACAGCTTGAAGGCATCTCTCAAGCCTATAATTGAAAGAATTGGTGATTTTTCAATGTCATCTTTGTCACATAAAAAAGAGGACCCTTTTCGCCACTAAAAGGTACTATTTTTTTTTTTCATTGGCACATGACGCCCAGGGCAGTTCTCAGCTCTTCATGCCTATTGCTGAACAATCCTTTGCCTATTAGCCTTGAAAATTCCTGGTCCCCAGCCAGCCCCTGCCTGCACAAATGTCCAAAGGGAAAAGGGCAGAAGCGCTCCACAGGCACCCCTGTCTGCAATGGTCTTTAGGGGAAAAAGGCAGAGGCGTTCCACGGACATCCCATGCCTGCGCTGGTCTCCAGGAAGGAAGTGCCTTAGCAGATGTACATGAGGACAATCAGCCAGCACAATGTATTTGTGCAGTAGAGCACCTGCAGAATATATTTCTAGTCTCCATTACTATGGGATTTGCCAGTAAGAGCACTTCTATGGTATTTTTGCTGCATCATGTTTATCTGTCACCTACAACTATATTGGTTGTTGCTTCAGGTTTCACACCTCCTCTATTACTATAGATGCTGTAACAAGCCCAGGTTCAGCCTTTGGTCTACCTGCTCCCGTCCTTAAACTGTATACTCTAAAATATACTCTATATACTCTAAAAATGCATATTTTTCTGAAAACTGCAGACTGTGGGCCTAGCTTTGACTTTAGAATTTATGATCAGCTAGCAGTCTTAAAAAGGGCTGATTCTACTAAAGCTCATGTGGTGAGCCAGAAAATGCCATAGGTAGGCCATATATGTCACCATGCAGTATAGCATAGTTTATAGATGACCCTTTTGAACCCTAATCTGTATGCTCCTCTTTCAAAGAAAAGTTGCTCCATGTTTAGGACTAATGTACAACCGATGTAAAACTGACACACGTATTTATATTGATCTTAATGTTTGTTACCCTACATGTGACTTACTGTTGCACATTTTCAGACATTAGTATTAGAAAAAAATAATTATATATAGCAATATTCTAATAAATCTTCCTATATATGCAATATTTCAAAATTATATAGTACAATGGGTTAACAAATCATGCCCATTTAAAATGATTGTTCCGTCCCTAATTAAAGTACATTAGCCACCTACAATGGCTTGCTTAAAACCACAGCATAAGAAGGTGTTCCTGGATTTTTGTTTCTAAAAGTTGGCAACTATAAAATATGAAATAAAATATTGCAAATGAGTAAGTCGAAACAAGTGTGAATAGATGAATATTTGATGTTCACTTTTTAAATCAAATTAACACACAATCCACTTATTATCATGTCATTTGGAATCAGCATTACTTTAACCTTCACTATGAGTGCCCTATACTATATCTAGTTTGCAGCAAGGGAGTCAGATAATGGCAGCTTTTACCTAAGTCATCAGGATTTTTTTTAGAAATACTCTATTTTTGTTGAATGAATGAAAACATTTTACAGTCTATGTCTGATCATTTCTGGTACACAACTTTCCTTTGCAAGGACAAGAAAGGCTTTGGCATCTGCGGATCAGACTGCGCAAGTTAAAGGAGTTCTATATATTATATACTATCCTGTTATAACATCAGCATTGTAATAGGAATACATACTAGAGTTATTTTTGATAATGCAATTAAAGCTTATTTGAAAAAAATCCCTTTTATGTAGTAAGCCAGGGCTGGACAAATCCCAGAAGTCAGTTAGCCAATGCTCCTTAAAAATTACAGCTGGTACCTAGCTTTTGAGATTTTCTCTAGTTGATGTCAATGAAGCTGGCTCCTTAAAAAGTCCTGTGGACTCCTGAATTCCATATTAATTCCATTCCATTTTAATTCCATTTTAAGTAAGTGCTGCCTTCTGTTAGTCCATCACTTCCAACAACTTCCTGGATTCTCAGTGTGCTTTGTGTCTCTTTCCCTGCTGCTTGATGTGATGCAATCTCCATTTCCCAGAGCTATAAAGCCCAACATGCATTGCTTCCAGAAAGCAATGATGATGTTATATTATTCAGACGTTGATTTGTAGTTCATAAGGCAGGAGTTGTAACACAGGGAAAAACATATTCACAGGGCCGAGGGTAGTACATCCTATGAGCATCTTCAATCAGTACGTTTACAAAATTCTAGATCAATATGGTTATAATGAGTGGGATAGAACTTATAGAAATTCAATATAGAAATACATATTTCTGTGTAGTTTTTGTCCATAGATACCCTTTAACCCAATTGATTTTTCTATGGATAATAAAAATCACCAATAGTTATTGAATAATAGATGCTTGTTGAGCTGCTTGTGCTGCATCCTATGTTGAAGGATATAGCCATGCTAATGTATGTAGGATGCCTGCGATGTACTGTTATCTAGACACTTGTCAAGATTTACCAGAAATTCTTCGCTGGATTTATGAGATTTATGAGAGCAATATGGAAACCAGAAAGATTTATAAGTATCTATTCCAAACAATAATTGTGGATTCTGAGCTGGGGTACTGCGTCTGTTCGGCAGCATGGAGAATATACTATATAACATATAACTTATGTATAGTTAATGAACTCCTGTTTTATTATGCCACACATAAAGAAGGAGAAGATGCAGTAGTGGCATTGTGTTGCTGACAAGCTCTTGATGAGCTATTTCTGCTGGTGAGCAATGTACGGAGCATATGGTGAGGGGTACTGGTGAATATTTATGCATGCAGCAACACAGAGAAATAGAAACAGAAAGGGAACATTTACAAACCTGCTAACTGGAATTAAATAAAAGACAGGAATTAAAAATAAAAGGCCAAGCCCTTCTAAAGTTCTGATAAAGGAGAATATTTAAAGATTCTTGAGGACATTAGTCACAAGCCTATTTTGTCAGTCTAGTGTAAAGCTAGATGATATTTATGACTATGTACTAAATTAAAGCAGAGCTGTAGAGTTGCCATGGGTAGGCAGCTTTTGCAATGACGTGCAAATATTCACAGTATACTTGCTCAATATGGCAGATTACCTCTTGGTTTTTTTTCCCCACCACTAATGACAGCTGCGGGATCTCCATCACTGCATGCCAATGTTATATTCTGCTCCACTTCCGGGTCTGGGGTCTTCTCGCTTTGGCCATCGGGCGACCACAGATGATGTAACTCCTGCACATGCATGCTGGAGTTGTGTTGTTCTGGCACCCAGCTCTATTCTCAACATTTTATAAATGCCTGGAATGGGCATCAGTGCACACTAAGAAAAAAAAAATGCTAGAAGGAAGGGGAAAACATTTTTGACTGAACGGACATACAAATTCTCTTCTTCCAAAAGAACCCTACCTCCTAGCTTTTTTATGCAGACATTAGCTTTGCTTTAATTGCATGTTCATATTTACTTAGTAAAGAAAACCTGTATTATGATTATAACTGCTAAATGAAGCCTCTTTGTATACGAAGCAAAAGTTGCCACACAGTACTGTTAGATAATAAGATTAGATAGTCTGTATGCACAAAAATTACCAGTTTTTGGAGGTTACGGCATGTAGACCCACCATCTGCACCTTCATTGGACAGCACCTGAGTGACCTCCAGGGCCAAGTCCATTTACCAACTTTTGGAAAGTTTTTTAGGTAGATTAGAACTTTCACAGCGCAGTGCCCTGCACAGGGTACATATAATCTAAAGCTAAATTCTAGCACTGTAGTACTAGAAGCCATATGATGATTCAGTTTAGCAGCTATACAGCAATGGTTTGCTTTCAGACTGAATTCCAGCTTATGCCCCGTTGTTCTCAAACTATACACATGCAACACAAATACCAGGTCAATGTTTATGCTTTATTGATGGAATCTAAGATTTCGTTTTTTGATATTTAATTTATTTTAATTGAATTGAATATTGATTTTTATTTAACCTGAAGGGACAATACAAGAAAACCCCAAAAGGATATTGTATCTTGAGGCACCAAGTGATTTGCTTTGAAGTTATTTTCCTATGCTCCCAGTCACCTCCCTCACCTGATCCCAATCTGCCAAGATCTTGGTCTCCTATGCAGACAGGTAAGACAGGTAAAGGTGCCCATACACCTTACGACCATCGCAAGACTTTTGTCTTTCATGTTGGCTCGACAAAAGACGTGCGACCGTACAGTAGAAACGGTCGCACGTCTTAGTTCACACTGCTCGATTCTCGTACAATCGCGGGATTTCGCCCGATTCTCGTACGAGAATTGAGCAGTGTATGGGCACCTTAACATACATTGTAAAATGGTCATACAGTACAGTTTAAAATCTGATTGTTCAATTTCTGTACGATCTCCTTCAGCTGTATCAATTAACATGTAATGTAAGGGCCAACAATCTCCTTATTATCTATTCAGTCAGGCAGACCCTTGCTCTACATAGGCTGGTAAATCTAGATTTTGATACCCAGATTATAATGTGCATAGCCAGCTTTAGACAACTTTATAGAGTTCCAAGTGTCATTTGTCTTTCAAGTTAATAAGACTATGAACATACAATAACACATGAAACTAAAGATGCCATGACACATCCCCAGATCCAACCATTTGAGGCTTTTGTTGAATCATCTCTTTGTGACAGGGCCAATCCTTTTATTTTCTCACTGAGAGGAGTGCAGCATTTTAGTGTACAGATGCGGCTTCGGTGGGTGGCGAGTGCTGGCATTTTTAAGAACAAAAAGATGTACTCTGTGAGATATCTAACAGGCTATCAGCACCTAGTCAGTCATCAAGTCATAGGAAATTAGCTTGGACACCAGTGGTATATATGGTTAACACTGTAAATGTCCAAAAGCTATTTTTATGGTATCAGCTAACACCCAGCATGATCACACGATAATTTAATTAATTACTGCTGAAACCAGGTCAGGACAAGCTAACATGGTAAGATGAAACAGTAAAGTTCAAGTATGGTTTAAAGCTGGTAAAGATCAGAATTGCTGCAATATAGCGTACTCTCAGGATAGTGTAAAACTTCTCTACTACTTTAAACAATTGTAAAGCTCAGATGGTCATTATGCAAGGACAGTAAAGAAGTTCAGAGTGTTCTGTTCTCAGTATTTTGTCTTTAAAGTGACACTAAACTCAGAAGTTAACTTTTAGAAATGCACTCAAGTACCTTAACTATTAACAACAATGTATCTTATTTGTGCATCCCTCGGCTGTAGATCCTCAAATCATCTCTGAATTTGTGTACACACTGTCCTTCCTTCTGGATGGTGTCTACTTTTGTAGTTCCTGTGTGTGTTGTAAAGTAGCCATCGATCTAAGCTCGCTCAGCGTGTCCCAACTCCTGCCGGCAAAAAAGCTCTGTGGACGGCAGTACTGAGCCGTTGTACATAGAAGGCTAGGGCTGCCCTGAAGCAATATGTCGGGCAGTTCCAGAGGCACTCAGCTCTGTACAGTACATCTACAGTAGAGGTGAGTGTGGCATACACAGCTCATAAGAACAAAGGAAGGGGGTGGCAGGGAGACACACAGCATTGAACTGCCCCACCCACAGTGCCCCTAAAAATTTGGTGCCTGGGTCAACCGCCCCCCATGGTTCCGCCCCCTACGCTACGACCCTGACCTATAACATCTGCTGCATTGGTGGGTTCCATTGAACAAACGTGGAAACTTGTGTACAGGTCCTCTTTACATTTCTGTAATTTCTTCTGTTAGGATAGTGTTCCTTCATTCTGATTGATGAATTCTCATATATTGCAGCCACAAGTAGCATGCCAGCGATCTGCAGCAGGATTGAGTATGATACATCCAGTAATGTTATTTCGGATAGAATATCTTCCAGCATTTCCAGACATGTCTGTGAGTGGTGCTAATAAAGGAGTTGTTCATGCCTGCAGCTGAATAGGATATTGTCACTGCAGGGATGCACAAACACCTATTTTATATATGTACTTGTTATTGTAATACAAAAACTAATCTAAGTTAAATATTTCAATATCAATCAGATTTATGCCATTAGACATAAAAAGATCATGGCAGTATGATCTGGGGATTGGCATAAAAAGGGGCCACAGGTCCTGCAACTGCATTTGATCACACTGTGCCAAGAATGCTCTCTGTTCCTTATGATTGTCCCCTGTCATTGGTCATTTAATATCCATTGGCACATCACTAAACATCACCTTTTGACATTTTCTTTTTTTGTTTACATTCTTTGCGGGTTAGCAAGGGGTAGACATAATGTGCCTTTTTTATTACAAAATATTCATTTTAATGCTGCCAAAAGGAAAGAGGGTCACAATAGAGGAGCTGCTGTTTGTTATGTAATACATGGGGCTGATATATAGACACTGAAGAGAAACAGCAGTAACTGGTCTTTATTACAGGAAGTTCTTGCGCAAAGCAAAGGTTGCACATTAGATTACGGCACAGATATGCAATCAATACACAAGGGATAGCAAGACTTAAGACTACACATGCCTCTTGTATTAGGAAATATTTGCTTTAAATGTTTGCTCATATTTCCTATTGTATTAAACAGAGATTTTCTGTCTAATAACTTGAGAAAGTTCTCAGCTTTAGGGCTTATTCACACTATCACTCATTGTACTGCAATGTACACACTTGTGCGCTGAGGCATGCTGTGGTGCATAATTTAAAATGTTTCAGCTGCAAAGCACATTAACGTACAAAGATTGGGGTCATGCTGCATTTCTTTTTGCAGAACTGCGCACTGCAATGCATATCAAATGTCATGGTGCATATTTAAACACAGGTGCATTGTGGAGGGTTTTTGGGGTGCCTTTCAAAATGAATAGAAACACAACACACCCTGGTATACCCAATGCGTTACTGCAACATGCTGGTGTGAACGGACCCTTACTCCGCCCTCTGCTTGAGGACTGTTGAAAAAGGTATTAGCCAGATAGGGAGGTCATTGTTTCG
Organism: Nanorana parkeri; assembly: GCF_000935625.1. Classification (NCBI taxonomy): domain Eukaryota; kingdom Metazoa; phylum Chordata; class Amphibia; order Anura; family Dicroglossidae; genus Nanorana; species Nanorana parkeri. The sequence goes on along the minus strand of NW_017306271.1, from coordinate 3,902,683 downwards.
AGATGGTGAACTCGGTGGACTCGCATCATACTAAGCAGAAAGAGCAGTAGCTGTGTAGCACTGCCAGGCAGGAAGACAATCCAGTGTATACTGTCCCCTATTTGAAGGGACTGGCCCTCTTTTGGAACCAAATCCCTTTGTCCCCCTTTCCGCCTCAGTTGCCCCTCTTTTTGGTCTGATGTACAGATATATATCTAAATGTTCTATTTAACTACCAAAAGTGTTATTCTGCTCTTAACCAGTTGACATTCGCGGTGTTAAACCCGTAATCACAGGGCCCCATAGCAAAATTTTGTATGGGGCCCCTTGATTTTTAGTTATACCCCTTGCAGAGCCCACTCGAGATCCCACCTGAGGGTGAACCTGCACAGCCCACCATAGACTTTCTATGGTGGGCTCTGCAAGTCACCCTCAGGTGGGCTGGTCGCACTCCTTACCTGTCCGACTCCTCTTCCTCCACGGTCGCTGATGGGCTCCGCCTCCTCCTTTGTCGCCGGGCCCGCCTCCTTCTTCGTCACTGTGCCCCGCCTCCTCCCCTGCTTCCGACCATGGGCCCCACCTCCTCCTCTGCTGCCGGGTCCAGCCTGCTCCACCGCCGCTGCTGGCTCTCATTGACTCTGTGGAGAAGAAAGCGCTGCTGCACAGATTACTGTCAGTGATCTGAACAGCAGCGTGTTCGTCTTCAGCTGCCAGTGAAAGCCACCAGTAGAGGATCCCATAGCGATCCAGGCGGCCCGCACGGCATCTGGCCGGGCCCTACTGTGCTCCGGGCCCCATAGCGGCTGCCTGGGTTGCCATGGTGATTGTTACGCCACTGACTTAAACCTTTATCTTATCACTTAATTATCTTGTTTGCTATTTCCAAAAGCCATTAGAAAGGAACAATAATGGTTAAAAAAAGACAGTTCTGGGTTTAACCAATGATTTCTGGCATATACTGTAAATCCTTGATGGTTTGTGTTACTGGGGGTGTGGTAAGCTTCCTTGGAAAGGTATTAGATAGTATAGCTCCCATCCTCTCTTGCTTTTTCTCTTTTAACATCAATAGCACAAAAGTATTGGGCATTCAGGCGATTTAGCATTAATAACAAAAATTGATATTTTCCCAGCAAATTGAAAAGGTCAGTTGAGAATCAACACATTTTCTTCCTATGCGGTCTGTTCCTAGAAAGACAAACCAAAGGAAACATTTGAAGCAATGTATTGTTTTCCTGTTCGGAATTCAATGCCACGTCATTTTGAGGCAGATTATCTTCCACACAATTGTCACTACAGAGGGAACATTTATGAAAGTAGGTCCAAAGGGAAGAAATGGCCTTTCATTTCACTGTAATAGCTTGTTATATTCTGTCATTTCCTTTGTGAAGCCCCGAGGTGACCAGCTGCTAGTTGGTAGCATTATGTTTAACCCCTTCGTGACTGACGACGTATAATATTGGGGTTTAATAAGGAGTTGCGCTAATATTGCGCAACATAAAAATTTGCAACTACCACCATTTTATTCTATAGGGTCTTGGCATTCAGAAAATATATAATGTTGGGGGGTTTTAAGTAATTTTCAGGCCTAAAATGTGGAATATAACATGGGTACAAAAAAATGAAAAAAAGGCCTCAGTCATGAAGGGGTTAAGATCTAGACTAATAATCTGAAAACTCATGCTCCTGATGAGATGGTACTGTATACATCAATCATGATTTAATGATAGAAATGTAATTCTACTATCCTATTCTAATACTAATGATATTATTAAAAGTGATTGTAACTTTTTGCTCTCACTGCATGATTCTGCCTTTATGTCAAGCTACATTCTGTTTCCTGTGAGTGCTTCAGTGCATATAGCATGGTTGCCAGGTGTCCCAGATAGTCCTGGAATTTGGAACTCTGCCCTGCAGTGTCCGTGTCCTGGTGGTGGTCCTTTGAGATCCAGGATTTTCAACTATAATGGAGAATGGCAGAAGGGTACCAGGTCCTGGAACATTCTCTGCAATTTCAGAACCCGGCACTGAAATATAGCCTGTACTGTCAGGTGTCATGATCTCCACCTGACAGGACAAATAAAATACAGGAGGCATATAATATTACTGCCACTGGCCACCAGTGCATGGGGGCATATTATATTATTGCCTGTGACTGCAGGGAAGTAATATCATATTACTGTCACTAACCACCATCATTGAAGGGGGCATATAATATTACTGCCTGTAACCACCAATGCAGGAGGGCATATGATAATGTTGGCACCTACCACCAATGAAGGGAGGTTTATTTATGGTCTCACTGATACCAATGCTAGGGGTAGTTTTATTGTGGTTAGTGAAGGGCCAAACAGGCCCGAGTTCGGTTCCAATTCAAACTTTAGAACATCCAAAAAGTTTGAATTTGAACTCAAACCCAATGCAAGTCTATGTGGCTAGAACTTTCAAAATCAATTGTCCCCTTTTTGAAGGCTTATATGCAAGTTAATGGCCATACAAAGGGTATGGGGATTCGGGTACTGCCTTGGGTGACATGTATCAATTTAAAAAAAACCGTTTAAAAATCACTTAAAGAGTAACAATAAAAATGACAAATTCCTTTAAATATCATGCCTGGGGGGTCCCCTTAAACTGCCTGTAAAGTGGCGCATCTGTACAATGTATATAACCTGCTGCAGCAATACTGACAGTTCTAAAGAAAAAAAAAAACTTTTTTCCCCCCCTCCCAAACAATACCAGACTCTTTAGGTCTGGTAGGAATGTTAGGAGGGACTACATTTACAAAAAAAGCTTGTGGTTCCCCCTTAAAGTCATACCAGGCCCTTAAGGTCTGGTAGGAATTTTAGGAGGGACCCCACGTAAAAAAACAAAACAAATAAAAAAGTGTGTGGGGTTCCCCCTTAAAGTCATAACAGGGTCTGGTAGAAATGTTAAGGTGGAACCCCACCCCCCTGGAAAAGCACCTTGTCCCTGTGCCGGTGGGGACAAGGGCCTCTTCCCCACCAGCCCTGGGGCATTGGTTGTGGGGGTGCGGGCAGGGGGCTTATTCACATCAGGGTACACCTTTAATTAAGGGGCACCCAGATGCGTCCCCCCCTTGTGAATGAGTAAGGGGTACTTGTATCCCTACCCATTCACGAAAGGGTTAAATAAAAGTTATAAAAACGAGGCCAGACTTTTGAAAAAATCCTTTATTTGAAAAAAAAACAAAAGACATGTTTTTGACAAGTCTTTTATTTTAAAAACAAAAATGGATCCACCAATGTAATCCAGCATCAATCAGGACGTCCAGAGTTGTCCACGATGACGACGACTCGACGAAATAAATAATATAACAAAAAATAAATAGAAATATTATTTTTTTTAAACAAACGACGACCGCCGCCCCGTCCGCTTGCAGGGAACACTCACCGCAGAATGGCATTTTGACAGATGCCGGCAACTTATATAAACAATGGGGCGGAGCCAGCAGTGTAATAGGTGAGCCATGATTGGGCAGAGTCATCATGACTCATGGGACAGTGCATTGTGCGGGGCGCTTAGTGGGAAAACAGCCCGCCAAACGCCCTGACAGTTCGTGTGTTTGCCGAACACGAACTGCCAATGTTTCGAGTTGAACTCACGTTCGGCTCGAACATCGAGCCCATCCCTAATTGTGGCCACTGACACCAATATATGGGGATAATATTGCATCTACTGACACTGGATTTATTTTACTTCCATGTTATCCTCAGTGTGCTCCCCAGACCTGTTTAGTTTAAAATATAGTAAAGCAAAGGGGAAAGGTGCCACACTACAAGCCATACATTGTAATGTGACACATAATTGATCAAGCCTATAACGCCAGGGGTTCAGTGAACATTCTTTTTCTTAATCATTTCAAGGTGCCCCTCTTAATTGTTTTCAAATATTGACAACTATGATAAAGCAGAGCCAATATCTGAGTAATCCACCCTGACCACCTGTTCACAGCATAGGTAAGTCCTTCCTCCTGTGTGCTATAAAGCAAGACCTTAACTTGTCACTCTTGTCACTGATTAATGATTTGCAACTGGACTGAATGTAGAAGAAAAGTGTATGTATCATCTCCCAGATCTTATCTGTCCCTCTATAACCATGACAACAGTGACCCAAGGCAAATGCCTGGTTTGCCTTATGGCAGATACGCTCCTGGGTATCAATCCCTCCTTCACCATGGCAAAGGATGATGCCTGCATACCACCAAAATCCCTCCCTTTGCTTGGCAACTGCACAGAATCTTCTGTCACTGTGCCAAAATGCATATATCCCTCCATTAAAGGATAGTGAACATATTGCTATAGTTGAGACAGGCACTGACCTTTTACAGGAAAGCTTTAGAGATTCAGTCCACTTCCTTTTTTTGTCATTCTGTGTTACAACTGAACGTTGGTTTGTTTTGTTAGAACTGCAAATCCAGCCATTTATTTCCACGGTGCGAAGCAGTGGTGCTCTTCACTGGTGGACCAGATTCACCTAATTAACTAGTATGTTGCTCAACCTGTCCCAGTAATGGTTTCCGAAGAGGAATATGTTGTCAGCTCAGAAGCAAGTGGCACTGCTAGTAGGGCTGCATGCAGCAGACTTTTACTGCAGTGCCTCATACCACCTATACGGAAACATTTCTTTTGGGTGGAGATGCTCTTTAAAGCACGTGTACATGACTCATTCGTTGTAGCACAAGTCATATCACATTTGTGAGATTAGTCAAGCCGTGTGTTCTCTTTGCATTAATTATCTACACAGAGGCACACTTCTTTTTCATATGTTGGGTTTTTTTTTGTTTGATGACAGGCATGCTAATTGGGTTCAAGGTAGCCAGAACAGAAGGACTGATTAGATGTTACTTTGGAATAAATTGCCTCTCCTTTGTGTTATCAAAGAAAAAAGTCTGATTCACTCCATTGCAAATGGACTTCACATTTGGAGAGAATAGATTTACTGGGTGCGTCCTTGGTAGGAATTCATTGTATTGTTATAGAGAGGACTACACTAGCTGTGACCCTGTGCAGCGAGTAAACCGGTGACACAGACCATAGCAATGAAGTATGTGAATAATTCCTCCCTCTGTATTCAGTTTCTTTGTTAGCTCGAAAGAACAGATATAAAGTGACTATACGGATTGCAAATCCTATTGTGTTTATAATAGAAGAGGCTCCAAAATAAAGTATGGATGTATGGAAAATATGGAAATGGAAACAGAGCTGAAACAGCGCTAAAAACAGAACACTCCACTAGCATACAAAGTATGTATTAAAGGAATAAAATAGTCCAAGGGTAGAAAACCTTATTCATCATGCCTCTGCTTCTGGGAATCATGCGTGTGGCTGTCGGAGTCTTGCTATGCCTCATAGGACTTGTAGATCCACAAAAGCTGGAGTGCCTAGGTTGTCTACCCCAGTATAGTTTATATTTCATGGGCAGATATAGCTATTATTACAGGGTTTACCCTTTTAGAAGCTTGCTCTTCATGTACGACATGTAAACGCTGACTAGCTGACATTTAGTTTACTCTGCGCACTGTGTATCCTGAACAATTGCCAATACTTTCAAAATATACTGTTTTCACCCTTTTTTCATCTATATTGAATCTCAGTGTTGCTGATCTGTTGCAGCTTCTTTGCATCCAGTTCATGTTGACATGCACTTGACTTGCTTCAGTGTTGGCTGAATATCATTTCTCCTGGTGGAAATAATGGTAGAACATGGCTGGGCTTTGAGAATGGGTATGGCAGCTTTTAGTTTTCACAGGAAGAGCAGTTGACCCAAAAGCAACACATGTTTAAATACTGCAGCTTACCAATTTTTTAATGTGGTGATATCACGTACCAATACCATATAGAAGGAAGGAGGTTTAACACCGCGGACTTCAAGTGGTTAACAACAATGTGACCTAATTGAGTATCATTTAGCTTTAGATCCTCAAATCTTCTCTGAATTTATGCTGGCACTGTACTTCCTTCCTTTTTTTCCCCACGGTCCCTGTGTGTGTTATAAAGTAGCCACCACTCCTGTGAAGGACTACAATCTCATGTTTAGTAGTTAAGTTATAGTCTATCATGGGAGTGAGCTTGGAGCGGTGGCTACTTTACAACACACACAGGGACCATGGGGAAAAAATTAGCCACCCTCCAGAAGGAAGGACTGTGTCGGCACCAATTCAGAGATGATTTGTTGATCTACAACTGAGTGATACACAAATAAGATATATTTTTGTTAATAGTTAAGGTACTTGAATGCATTTTTAAGATCTAACTCCTGAATTTAGCGTCACTTTAAGTACAGAGGGTGACGATGGAATATCTTCTCTTGAACCTTTGAGTCATGGGGACCCAGCATAACTTCTGTTGCAGGCACACCATAGGGGTTACTGTTTTTGGCCATACACAACATTACACAGAGACAGTCTGCTTAGCAGGATAAGGTTAGGTAGGTCACTGTGGTACAAGAGGAGACTGTTACAAAATAAAATAAATGAGGGATATGCTATGATCTTGAGGATATTTTTCTGCTCCTCTACATTGAGAAGCAGTACCCATGATATATCACCAACATCTAGTGTAGAGGAAATACTAGAAAGTGAGATCTAATTACAATAGTTTGTAAAATGCCATCACTTTGATATCTGAAAGACATTAGCAAGACTATGCACCAAAAACATATACAACTATAACTATTAATTCCTATAAAATTCTAATTATTTGTATTTTTAAGAAAACATGATTGTGTCTTGTAGAAAACCATCTGCCAATTTCCACAAGGACCAGCAATGGACTGAGATATGATCAAAGCAAACAGTCTTTTTACATGGGAAACCATTAGTGTAATGCTGCTTTGATGTCATGTAAATAATCTACGAATCAACATAGGCATATCATTGGGGAGCTATACAAATAAGAAAACATTTTTGATATATCTCTGTATAACATAATCTTACATTTTTCTTGGCTTAATGTGTGCTAAAACACTTATAAATCAGGAGCAGGCCATGTTCAGTCTTGTCTGTGTTATTACACTTTTGGGAGGCCATTCATCAAATGTTACAAGAACAACATTCATCAATAGGAACTGACAATGTGTTAACACCTTCTGTCTGTACATCAAAAATAAGATGTGGGTGACATTAGTCAGCAGCTATGATATAGAGTCTTGTCATCTTCAAGTTTTTTTTGTATTAAGTCACCAGTCACCTGTATTAAGACCCAATGTGGAACTCAAGTGCATATATACTGTATGTCAGAAACAGCATGTTTTAGATACATTGTGGAAGGATTAGGACTTCTGTTATGCTCTGTTATGTTTTTTTTGCTGTTTCTGTCCCTGTAGGGGAGATCTGAAATCACCATTTGTCCTGGTGACCATTGTTTCACGGAGAGGAAGTGAGAGGGTATCTCAAAGTTTGGAACTGCTTAAGATTTTTTTAGTGATTTGCACTTGCTTCTTGTTGTATCTCTAAAACAGGAAGTGTATGGAGATTTTCCTTTATGGGAATAAAGATAGCAATATGATCCTGACAAAGATTCTAACCATTCCTTACACTATCGCAAAGTCATAAGAAAAACCACCACAGCGCATTCTCAGAGTGATATGCATGGCACTTACATCTCATAAGGCACTTGTGGTATCTATTAGGTTAAGGCACTCTGCTAAAGTGTTCAACATTAAAGGAGAAGTAAGTTTACAGTAAAACATACCCTTCCTGCTGCTTGGATCCAGCAGGGAACAGCTGCAGTGTCGGCTCTATACCATGTCAGCTTTTACACTCAGAGCTGAGTGATCATGGAACCACAGTTCAGTCAGCTCTACGTCTACTCTCCCAGCAGACAGCAATGACTGTCAGTCACTGCTTTCCATAGAGATTTTCCTCTCTGTTCTTCCCACGCTCACTGGAGCAACAGACAGGGGAGGGGGTGGGCAATATTGTCAGGGTACTTCTTGGCTATGGCAGGGCTCTGCATTGTCAGCTGATAGCAGGCATCAGCCCACTGTCTGCTGAAATGAAACAAACTGTAATCCTGTAAATATTGCATCTATGCTAATTTAGAAATCTCAATCATTTTAAGGTAATTGCTGGTCAGTGAGAATACCTCTGTTACATTGCTGGTCAGTGTGAATACCTCAATTACAGTGCTGGTCAGTGTGAATGCATCTGTTATATTGCTGGTCAGTGTATATACCTTCGATACATTGCTGGTCAGTGTGAATAACTCTGTTACATTGCTAGTCAGTGTATATTACTATGTTATATTGCTGGTCAGTGTAAATACCTCTGTTACATTGCTAGTAAGGGTATATTACTCTGTTACATTGCTGGTCAGTGCTAATACCTCTGTTACATTGCTGGTCAGTGTGAATACCTCCATTACATTGTTGGTCAGGGTATATTACTCTGTTACATTGCTGGTCAGTGCTAATACCTCTGTTACATTGCTGGTCAGTGTGAATACCTCCATTACATTGTTGGTCAGTGTGAACACATTTGTTACATTGCTGGTCAGTGTGAATACCTTTGTTACATTGCTGGTCAGTGTGATTACCTCCATTACAGTGCTGGTCAGTGTGAATACATCTGTTACATTGCTGGTCAGTGTATATACCTTCGATACATTGCTGGTCAGTGTGAATAACTCTGTTACATTGCTAGTCAGTGTATATTACTATGTTATATTGCTGGTCAGTGTAAATACCTCTGTTACATTGCTAGTCAGTGTATATTACTCTGTTACATTGCTGGTCAGTGCTAATACCTCTGTTACATTGCTGGTCAGTGTGAATACCTCCATTACATTGTTGGTCAGTGTGAACACATTTGTTACATTGCTGGTCAGTGTGAATACCTTTGTTACATTGCTGGTCAGTGTGATTACCTTTGTTACATTGCTGGTCAGTGTGAATACCTCCATTAAATTGCTGGTAAGTGTGAATACTTCTGTTACATTGCTGGTCAGTGTGAACACCTTTGTTACATTGCTGGTCAGTGTGATTACCTTTCTTACATTGCTGGTCAGTGTGAATACCTCCCTTACATTGCTGGTCAGTGTGAATACCTCTGTTACATTGCTGGTCAGTGTGAACACCTTTGTTACATTGCTGGTCAGTGTGATTACCTTTCTTACATTGCTGGTCAGTGTGAATACCTCCCTTACATTGCTGGTAAGTGTGAATACCTCTGTTACATTGCTGGACAGTGTATATACCTCTGATACATTGCTTGTCAGTGTGAATACCTCTGTTACATTGCTAGTCAGTGTATATACCTCCATTACATTGCTGGTCAGTGTGAATACCTCCGTTGAATTGCTGGTCAGTGTATACTGCTGAATTAACGTGCAAGGAAAGACTACTTGAACTATTCCTGGGTGTACCTGCCTCACACATGGTTTAGCACTACTACTGCCAGTTAAACCTTTCCCTCTCACAATATATATATACTATATATGTAAATAAACCCAGTCCTAAACATATGGTATATGAAATATATGTATATGTATCCATGAGCTAGAATAAGAGATATTGGACTATGCCTTTAGCCACAGATATATAGAACAAGTAAAGAAACAAAGAACAACAAACAAACAGATAAAATCCCTGTGGAGTTAAAAAAAAAAAAGTATAGAAGAAATGTGTGACTTCTGTTACCAGTATGCAACTCAGTTGCTGAAAATATCAAAACTCGTGATGTGCTGAGAAGATGTTGACAGCAAGAGTGTACGCGTGCATCTGTTACTACAATTACTTTCTGACAGGAGTGATATATTTTATGGTGCGTTTTTTGCAGTGTTCAATTATTTTGCCTACTGTGCAAAAGCATCCTTGTCAGAGGTCCATAACAGGTTGGAAAATGGAACAAAATGTACAAAGAACATGAAAGTTCCTTTAAAGGAGCTGCTTAGCCTGGGCATTCTTGCCCACACTGCAGCTTAATTCTCTTTCTCCAAGTTCTGGATTGGACAAAGCAGCAGGGGGAGAAGATAGGAGCATTTTGATAACTGCAACTGTGGAGGTAGTACAGTGAGAGAGGACAGCCAAAGGAGAGCCACAAAGGGCTGTTAGGTAGAAGAGACTGCACTAGAGGGAGAGTGGAGAGAACAAGAGGTCAGTATATGAGTGTGAGATGATTGGGAGGCTCATGAGGGGTACAGGCTATGCTGTGAAGGCTGTGCTATGCATAGGAGAAGCTGGTACAGAGAACCCTTCCTTTGAGAACAGTAGACAGGCACAGAGAGACTACTATGTATCACGGGGAACTCCAGTACAGAAACAGTAGGAGACAGGATAACCTGCCACAGAGGATCAGAGGACCCATGTTGACAGAAGATACAGGTAAAGTTTGGAGAACGGAGGCCAAAAGCAGGCAGAAGTGGTTAAGAAGAACTTAAAAAATCAGTCATTCAACGAGTGTTGAAACAATAAACACTTTGGTCAGAAGTATTGCTGTAAAAATAAGGGGTCCCCCTTTCACATTAGAGTCCCTCTTTGCAGCAGAGTCCCCCTTCACATGAGGAGTCACACTTTCATATTAGAATCCCTTCTTCACATCAGAAGTCCCCCTTCACATCAGTAGTCCCCCCTTCACATCAGTAGTCCCCCCTTCACATCAGTAGATAACATGGAGCACCTTCAGCATGAATGAGAAGCCAGGGATACTGGTCCTCTGCTGAAGTATGGTGAGTTCTACAATGGACTGGTAGCTATTACATGTGAAAAAGTATTTCACAGCCAGGAGCTGAAGACAAAGATTGCCATATTGGCTTAATGGTTTTCTATCTGTGAAGGCTGGGTAGGAAGCTTTTCCATTATGTGCACTTATGCCATTGCACATCATAGCAGACACACCTCTGTGCTTGCCCTTCTCTATTACTGAGTTTAGAACTGTCCCTTGCTGTCTTTTGTCGCTCTGTCTATAGCCACTGCCATCTAAACTGATGCGTCTCCACGGTGGTATGGACCTCCACGGTGGTATTCTCTGAGATACTGCCGGTGCCACGAGCCACTCTGGACAGACAGCGCGAGTTGAGGGAACTTAACAAGTGGCTCCGGAACTGGTGTCGGAAGGAGGGCTTTGGTTTCCTCGAGAACTGGGCCAACTTCTCAGTCGGTTACCGACTCTTCAGCCAAGATGGGCTGCACCTTAATGGGGAAGGTGCAGCATTTCTGGGGGGGAAAATGGTTAAAAGACTGGAGGAGCTTTTAAACTAGATAATGGGGGAGGGTAAAATAAAAACCAAAAAATTAAATATTAAACAACCACTCATGAAAGATAACATAGAAGGAACACACACAGGATTAGATAGTGGGCTCACTTCAGTCAACAGAGTCAACATACTCAAAGTAGTAAATCAAGCCAATATAGAGAGCATACTAAATGTAGTCAATAAAGTAAATCTAATTGCCCAAGGTGATCCAAGTAGGAATGGACCAACCGTAACAGTTACAATTTAAAATTAGTAGTGGGGAGCAAGAGGGAAAAAAAACGTTTAACCAGTAAATGTACAAAAATTAAATGTATGTTCACATATGCTAGAAGTCTAGTAAATAAAATAGAAGACCTTGAAGTTATGTTACTCGAGTAGGACTACGATATAGTGGGATTAGCAGAAACATGGTTAGATAGCACACATGATTGGGCTACTAACATAGAAGGGTACAACCTGTTCAGGAGGGACAGGCTGGAAAGAAGG
>NW_017306271.1:3879866-3890986 GCF_000935625.1 Nanorana parkeri | reverse complement strand
TGTAAATATGCGAAAAATAACCTCATTATGCACATTCCTGACGATATCGCGTCAGCTGGTGGGGATGATGTGGAATCGTTATGGCTGGAACTAGTTAGAATGAACTCGAACCATAACCGTAAACTTATTGTGGGTGTCTGTTATAAACCTCCAAATATAGGGGAAGGGGAGGAGGCCCACCTAAAATCCCAAATAGAAATAGCGGGGAAACAGGGTAATGTTGTGGTAAGGGGAGACTTCAATTACCCAAGTATCAACTGGGCTAATGGAACTTCCCAATCGGCAAAGGCTGCCCGTTTTCTTAATATGTTGCGAGACAATTTCATGGATCAGATGGCTGAGGTCCCGACTAGGGAAAATGCCATTCTAGATCTGATCATCAGCAATAATACAGAGTTAATTGAGGATATTGTAATTGGGGAGACACTGGCTAATAGTGATCACAAAGTGATTGCTTTTAATATGGGTGCACGAAAGGGAAGGATGATGGGCGGACGAGAAGCCTAAACTTCAGGAAGGCCAACTTTGATAAACCACGCAACATAGTGGGTGAAATCGAATGGGAAAACTTATTTGATAAACTAAACTTTGACCAAAAGTGGGACTGTTTCAAGAACAAATAAAAAATGCTATTACCAGATGTATACCGCTGGGTAACAAAAGTAAAAGATCAAAAACAAAGCCAATATGGCTAAATAAAACGGTAAAACAACACATTAAGGAAAGAAAAGTAGCTTTTAGTAAGTATAAAATGGAGGGGACAGTATTGGCATTCCAAAACTACAAGGAATGTAATAAAAGTTTAAAACTGGCAGTCTGGGCAGCTAAAATTGATTGTGAGAAATATATCGCCGAAGTTAGTAAAAAGAACCCCAACATTTTTTTTCAGTACATAAACAGTAAAATGGGGAGAAAGGAACAGAGAGGCCCAATAAAGGACATAAATGGGTCGTTACTCACAAACGACTGGGAGAGGGCCGAGGCGCTAAATAGTGTCTTCTCGTCGGTATTCAAGGAGGAAAAAGACGGGTTTAATGTACATGAAAAAACACAAAATGTAACAAGAAATACACCTGAGTGGTTGACTGAAACTGGGATACAACATAGGCTTAAACTACTAAATGCAAATAAAGCATTAGGACCTGATAATCTACATCCCAAGGTACTCAAGGAACTGAACAAGGAGATAACGAGACCATTGTTCTTCATTTTTAAGGAATCCGTAATGGCTGGTAGAGTACCAAGAGACTGGCGAAGGGCTAATGTGGTGACTATATTCAAAAAAGGGTCAAAATGCCAACCGGGGAACTATAGACCAGTTAGTCTGACATGCATAGTATGTAAACTGTTAGAGGGAATTATTAAGGACTACTTAGTGGAATTCGTCAGGGATCAGGGCATAATAACTGATATGCAGCACGGATTTAGGAAGGATCGTTCTTGCCAGACCAACCTGATGACCTTTTACGAAGAGGTAAGTAGAGATCTGGATGGGGGGAGGCTGGTGGACATAGTAAATTTGGACTTTTCCAAAGCATTTGATACGGAGCCACATAAACGTTTGTTATACAAGCTAAGGGCTATGGGCATTGATGAATTAGTGTGCACGTGGATAGAAAACTGGCTACAAGAACGTGCACAAAGAGTATAAGTTAATGGCACCTTTTCAGAATGGGCTGAAGTCATGAGTGGCGTGCCCCAGGGTTCTGTGCTGGGTCCCATGCTTTTTAACCTATTTATTAATGATATCGGGGAGGGAGTGAGAAGTCATGTCTCAGTGTTTGCTGATGATACGAAAATTGGGAGGTTAGTAGACACGGATTCAGACATTGTAACATTACAGGAGGACCTGGAGAAAATCAGGGGGTGGGCAACTGTATGGCAGATGAAGTTCAATGTCGATAAATGCAAGGTAATGCACCTTGGAGTTAAAAATAGGCAAATGGACTATACACTTATGGGTGTGCCACTAGGGAAGTAGGAAACGGAGAAGGATTTGGGGGTCATTATAGACCGCAGATTGAAGAACAGCTCGCAGTGCCAGGCTGCTGTAAACAAAGCAAGCAGAGTCCTGTCTTGCATTAAGAAGGGAATGTATTGCAGGGACAAGTCTATAATTTTGCCACTTTATAGATCACTGGTTCGGCCACATCTGGAGTATGCGGTCCAGTTTTGGTCACCAATACTCAGAAAGGATGTCCTTGAGCTGGATAAAGTCCAGAGGAGGGCAACCAAACTTATTAAGGGGTTCGAGGACCTGAACTATGAAACAAAGTTGTTAAAATTAAATATGTCCTCGTTGGAGGTTAGGAGATTAAGGGGGGACATGATCTTCTTGTATAAACTATTCAAGGGCGACAGCAACATTATTAACAAAGTGTTTACGGTTAGCTCCGTAACAAAGACCAGAGGGCACAACCAAAAATTGGTGGAAAAATGTTTTCAACACACAGGGTGCAAGGGGTTCTTCACAGTCAGAGCGGTTAAGGTCTGGAACTCGCTGCCGCAGGAAGTGATCTCAGCTAGGAGCGTGGAATCATTCAAGAAACTCCTGGACGAGTTCCATGGAGACCATAATATACAGGGGTACAAGTACTCCTAAGAGCAAAATCACACATGGACTCATACACATGCACACACCTGCTCAAACATAAATGCATACACACAAAAGGTGGACCTGATGGACCTGTGCCTTTATTCAACCTTAAATACTATGTGAGTTACTATGTAAGTCTTTCAGGTTTGGCATCCCTCCTCTTCGACCATTGGGCATGCGCTGATCTCCACTATCGAAGGAGCCGGAGGATCGGACCCCCGATCCCCAAAGGTATTCGGGACCACCGGCTTCAGGAGTGAGGCATGGAACACCGGGTGGATCCGGTAGGAGCAGGGAGCTGAAGTTCGAAGGCCGCAGGACTGAAGAGTCGTAGGACAGGGAAGGGGCTGACGAATTTAGGTGCCAGCTTCTTGGACGGGCAGGCCAGCTTTAGATTGAGGGTGGACAACCACACCTCATCGCCAGGGTGGAGATCCAGATCCCCCCTCCTCCTCCGATCGAAGGAATCCTTGTAATCCCGCTGAGCCTTTGCCATAGTCTTCTTCAGTAGCTCGAGATTCTTATGAAGAGTTTCCACCCTATTCCACACCTCCGGGACGGAAGAGCCCATGGGCAAGACAAGGTCAAAGGAAGGATGATATCCCAGGGAGGCATAGAAGGGCGACTGACCTGTGGATGCATGGATGGCATTATTGTAGGCAAACTCAGCGCCGTGAAGGAGAGATGCCCAATCGTCTTGTACAAAAGAGGAGAAACAACGTAGATATTGTTCAAGCGTCTGATTGGTACGCTCAGTCTGGCCATTGGTTTGGGGGTGATATGCCGATGAGTAGCGGGTCTCGATTCCCAATGCCTGGCATAACTCCCTCCAGAATTTGGAGGTGAATTGGACCCCACGGTCTAACAAAATACTGCTGGGGACTCCATGTAGGCGGACGATCTCCTTGATAAAGGTCCGGGCAGTTTCCGGGGCAGAAGGTGTGCCGACCAGTGGAACAAAGTGGGCCATCTTTCTAAGGCGATCCACGACCACAAAGATGCAGGAGAACCCGTCAGAGGGTGGTGGTTCGACAATGAAGTCAATGGCGATCATCTCCCAGGGGCGAGAGGGAACAGGTAAAGGGCGCAGGAGCCCCCAGGATTTCTTTCTGTCCGTCTTGCTTCTGTTACAGACCCGGCAAGAGGTGATATATGCCTGACAGTCCGCCTTCAGGGTAGGCCACCAGAAGGAGTGTTTTAGTAGATCCACAGTCTTGGTTACTCCAAAATGGCCCGACAGGAGACTGTCATGGCAGATCCTGAACACCGCGGTCCGCATCTGGGGAGGAACGAAGATGGCATGCCCATGGTAAAAGAGACCATCTTCCTCCTTGAGCGGTTTCCCTGAGGGTAACTGATCCGAGGTAGAAGCTGCTCTAATCCCAGATAACACCTCCCCCGTGAGCATAAGGAAGTTGTGGGCTGGAAGGACCGTATCCACTGTTGGTGGGTGGTCAACCGTAGGGAACATTCGAGACAGGGCATACGGTTTGCCATTCTTGGATCCCGGTCCGTATGTGATATTCATGTTGAACCGAGTGAAGAAGAGGGCCCATCTGGCCTGTCGGGGTCTCAGGCGCTTTGCTGTGTGTAAGTATTCTAGATTTCTATGATCCGTGTAGACAAGGATGGGATGCGTTGCACCTTCCAACAGGTAGCGCCATTCCTCCAGCGCCAGTTTGATAGCAAGTAGCTCCCTGTCACCCACATCGTAATTTCGTTCGGCTGGGGTCATTTTCCTTGAGAAGAAGGCGACAGGATGGAGCAATGCCGTGCTTCCGTGGCGTTGAGAGAGGACGGCCCCCACCGCATTTTCAGAGGCATCCACCTCCAACACATACGGCAGGACTGGATCAGGGTGACGAAGAACCGGGGCGGCTGTAAAGACTGCCTTCAACAGGTCAAAAGCTTCTTGTGCAGCGGGGGACCACCGGAAACGGGAAGTTTGTTTGGTGAGTAGAGTGATGGGTGAGATGATGGAGGAGAAGCCCTTGATAAAGCTTCTGTAGAAGTTGGCAAACCCCACGAAACGTTGAACGCCTTTTCTGTCTGAGGGTACAGGCCAATCCAAAATGGCTGTCACCTTTCGTGGGTCCATGGCAATGCCCGGGGTGGAAATAATAAGTCCCAGGAACTGAATGGTGTCCGTCTCAAAGACGCATTTCTCAGCTTTTGCATACAGTTTGTGTGTTTGAAGACAAGACAGTACTTTGTGCATATGGATGCGATGGGCTTGCAGGGTAGGAGAAAAAACGAGAATATCATCCAGATAGACAATCATAAAGTGGTCTAAATAGTCTCTAAAGATGTCATTCACAAAGTGATGGAACGTTTCGGGGGCATTGCACAAGCCAAAGGGCATCACTAAGTACTCAAAATGACCGAACCTGGTACGAAAAGCGGTCTTCCATTCATCGCCTCTGCGGATCCGTACTAAGTTGTAGGCTCCTCGAAGATCAAGTTTGGAGAAGACTTTGGCAGATCGGAATCTTTGAAAGAGTTCGGGAACTAGAGGCAGGGGGGTAACGATTTTTATCGTAATTTTGTTCAGATCCCTGTAATCAATACATAGTCTGAGAGATCGGTCCTTGTTCTCAACACCAGGAGAGGTGGAGGGTCGGATAAATCCCTTTTGCTGGTTATCCTCTATGTATTGACAGAGGATCTCCAATTCTGGCTCCGAGAGAGGATAGATACGGCCAAACGGAATAGCAGAACCCGGAAGTAGCTCAATTGGACAATCGTAGGGCCGATGTGGAGGTAAAACATCAGCTCCTTTTTTGTCAAAGACATCTAGGAAGTCACTATAGGCCTCAGGGATAAGTGGGGTAATCTCGGTGACCTGGGGTTGCAGTGTCATTGACAGAGGATCTCCAATTCTGGCTCTGAGAGAGGATAGATACGGCCAAACGGAATAGCAGAACCCGGAAGTAGCTCAATTGGACAATCGTAGGGCCGATGTGGAGGTAAAACATCAGCTCCTTTTTTGTCAAAGACATCTAGGAAGTCACTATAGGCCTCAGGGATAAGTGGGGTAATCTCGGTTACCTGGGGTTGCAGTGTCAAACAAGCCCTCAGAGGGAAGCAATGCTGGAGACAGTAGGTAGAGCCAAAGGACAGCGTCCCAGCTGACCAGTTAATTGAAGGTTCATGTCTTTGCAACCAAGGTAGTCCCAAGATGACTGGGAATATGGGGGATGAAATGACGTTGAGTCGCAGGTACTCCAGATGACCTGAGTCTGTGGTGGTCCGAAGAAGGGTGATCTCGTGTATGATGGGGCCAGAGGTTGGCGTGGAGCCATCGGCCAGATGGATAATGAGTGGATGTGTCTTGATGCGTAGGGGTATTCCGTGATTCCGGATGAATTGCAGATCGACAAAACAGCTACAGGCACCAGAGTCAATTATGGCTGGGACCTGGATTGTCCCTCCCGGTATCTGCAGAGAAAGTCGAAGAGTGAGGTGAGATATCGAGTTGTCATACGTGGGTACACTACTGGAGGATTTCAACTTACTGGGCCTGATGGGACATCCTTGTAGGAAGTAGCCGGACCCACCACAGTAGAGGCATAAGTCGTTTAGTCTACGCCTTTGTCGCTCCTCCGGGGTGAGGGGTGCCCGAACCAACCCAAGCTGCATCGGTTCAGCCTCCTGGATGGGGGGTGAAGTATGATGCTCTGACATACGGACCTGTGGTGCCATGGGTACGCGGGGAAGCAACCATGTAGGACGCGACACCCCGGCTCTCTCTTTGCGTCTTTCCCGGATCCTTCGGTCCAGCTGGATGGCCAGTTGTACAGTTGGTTCCAAGGTTGAGGGGAGCCCGGCCCTTGCGAGTTCGTCCTTAAGGGTCTCGGACAACCCCAAACGGAACTGGTGACGCAAAGCGGAGTCGTTCCAGGTGGTGTCAGCAGCCCATTTGCGGAACTCTGCCACATAGTCCTCCACAGGCCTTTTGCCTTGCTGGAGGGAGGACAAAATATTCTCTGCAGTGGAAGTACGTTGTGGGTCATCATATAACTTCGCCATTGCCTCAAAGAAAGAGGAAAGGGAGAGGAGGACCGGGCTGTCCTCTTCGAGCAAATGATGGCCCCAAGACTGTGGTTCTCCGGACAGCAAGGAGATGACAAATCCCACCTTGGTGGTTTCAGAGGTGAAAGTCCTTGGTTGCAAAACAAAGTAGAGTCGGCAGGCATTCCGGAAAGCTCTGAATCTGTGGCGGTCTCCTGTGAAGCGCTCTGGTGTGGGAACCCGAGGCTCAGGGGCTGGCGGAGAAGCTGCTCCTTCCTGCACTGGCTGTGCAGGAACCACTGGTGGGTCCAGGACGGAGGCGTTGGCCATTGCGGTCATCCGACCCTCGAGTTGGAAGTATCCCTCCTGTACCTCTGTTAGGGCCTGAGTCACAGAGGCCATCTCTTGGCGCAGGGACTCGAAGGCGGAATCACTCCTCTCGGTCTCCGACATGGCTGGTTTATTCTGTTACGTACCTTGTGGGAGACCGGATGTGAGAGAAGGCTTCCCTTGCACCTTGTGTCCTGGGAGACTCTGAGGATGGGAACAGAGCCCAGCGGGACAACAAGTGGCAGAAGTGCCAGTGGTGTTGAGCACTGTGCAAGCCGTAGTCCAATGATACGAGCCGAGGTCAGGTTCCAAGCGGGAAATTCCAGTACAAAAAGGGTCAGGCAGAAGAATGGTCAAATAACAGTTCCGTGGTCAAGGCAGGCAGAATTCAAGGTTTGTCGAGGAAGTCCGGGTCACAAGGATCAAGCAAGATATCACAAAAACTGGAACAAGGATTAGCTGATGATAAACCAGCAACATGGTGGTACTGCTGCTGGGTTTATATAGGGCCAGTGATGTCATTTCCTGTGTGCCGCTATGGCGGATTTTCGTGCTGGTAGGCTACTGCTTCTGCGCATGCGCGGGATGGCGCGTTCCCAAGCAGTGCGGGAATGTGCAGGTTGCACATGCGCAGATGGCGGGGATCCATTACATCACTGCTGTTACATCATCCCGACTTCAGGCTCCATTCTTGGCATTCTCAGCATCTCAGTAATTTGTCCCAAGCCCTCTACTTGTTTCTTTTGCTAAAAAGCTTGGTCTACACATAAATGTGGAGAAAAATATAGTTGTCAAAAATAAAAAGGAAAAGGAAGGCATATAGAAAATTTTATATTTTATACAGTATTTTGCAACGTAGTCTTTAAAAAAACTCAACATATTTCCAGTTACTGTTGTAAAATTTAAAAATAAGTTCTACCTTAAAAATGTGTTAGGGATTGTAACATATGCTGTTTTGGGTTTGCATATAAAATAAAATATATATCAATTTGCCTCAGATAAAGTCATGTATGTAGTCAGAAAGTGAGACATCACCAGCATAGGCATTACAGTATGTATTAACCTTCTTATTAATTGATGGACTTCGGAGATAATAAATGGTACACTTGCCTGCCTCCAACTGTGGCAGTGACCTTTCTACTAAACATTTTTGATGGTCTACAATTAATTGCCTACTTCATTTATATATTAGCTTAAATCCGAAATCGCTAAGGTATTTATTAAAAGTTCACCTGAAATGGTACGTATGTACGTGGAGGAAAAGAATATAAATTATGTCCTTTTTCTACATTTAAAACAATGAATGTAGAATAAAAGTGGATATAAAAGAAATAAGTAATGGATTTTCTCAGCCATCGAGGAAAGCTCCTGCTGATGTATTTCACATGGAATAAAGGTCAACTTTTATACTTGTTTCCACCCACATCTGTCACATCATTTAAGCGGATGTTGGTAGTCTTTCTAAAAAAATAATGCTGTTTTCAATAATCTGTTTTTCTACACTTTCTTTGTGTGTGTTTTTAGCAGTGAATTCCTAGATACATTTTAAAGGTGTTCCTACTTTTTGCATGCAATGCTCTCCCCTCTTGAAATAGTTGAAACTTAAAGTGACACTAAACTCAGGAGTCACATCTTAAAATATAACTCAAGTACCCTATTAACAAAAATGTAGCTTACTTGGGTATTACTCGCTGTAGATCCTCAAATCATGATCCTCTGAATTGGTGCTCACACTGTCTTTCCTTCTGAAAGGTGGCTACTTTTGTTCCCCATGGTCCCTGTGTGTATTGTAAAGTAGCCACCACTCCAAGTTCACTGCCCTTATATGCTACCAGTCTCATGTTTAGTTTACTAATTTGTATTGAGATTGTAGTGCATCATGGGAGTGAGCTTGGAGCGGTGGCTACTTTACAACATGTGGAATAAATGTAGCCACCCTTCAGAAGGAAGCACAGTGTTGGCACCATTCAGAGATGATTTGAGGATCTACAGCTGAGTGACACACAAATAAGCTACAGTATTGTATGTAGTTAAGATACTTGAATGCATTTTTAAGGTTTAACTCCTGAGATTAGTGTCACTTTAAAATTAATATATAGCCAAACTTTGTTATGCTTTTTTTTTGGATAGGTTTGGAACTGGAAAGACTATAAAATACCTCCTCTTATATTGCTATCATCTACAAGCCAGACAGGAGGTAGCAAAAGGACCTCCCAGTAATACATTAATAGTTAATGCGGTCACCAGTAGCCATTCAACCAAACACCACAGCTGCCTTGTGTGGTCCAGGAGTTACCACAAAGGCCATTGCCTCTCCACCCCTTTTATATCCCCCACATGTACACTGCATGTCATATCTGGTAGGCAGGCTCTTCTTTGGTACCAAAACCATGGGAGCACATGTGTCAGCGTTACCGAAAGCGAATTTGATAGTTTTCAGCCAAACTCAATTTTGTTTAAATCACTATGATTATCCTGATGTAATAATCTAAAGTTCACTTTCGAATTACTATAATAATACTACCTTACTTCTTTGTTTTATTTTTCAGTTGGATGCTTTTACTTTAGCATCAGGAGTTGCTCAGGGCCATTTTGAACTAAGCGTAGAAGTTTCTCTGCTTCAGATATGACTGTAGTCTGACCAATTTTTACCATGGTTAGGCTCACCCAGTCCATTCACAGGAAAAAACAAAGATCCACCTCAGGATAAGCCCTGGATTAAGGAGTAAGAGACCGACCAGAGCTCTGAAGAAATGCTTCCTTGCATGCCAGAAGTCTGGAACGCCACTGTGCTTCAATGTCTAATGGCTGTACTATATTCTGCATGCAGCACTTAGGGTAGGAAAATACAAGGACCTAATGCCAAAATGTATACAGCACCTAAGGTATCCAGCACCTGACAGGAGAGGGGTCTCCGGAAGTTGCAGGTTATTGTAATGGCAAGTGCCATTGGTCTGGCTGATGCAGCAGGAAGCCATGCTCATAGAACACCTTGGGACAGGACTGGATTCTGAACACCCAATAGAACCTAGCTAGTGCAGTCAAAACTGTGGAAATAGGGCTTTCTAGCTCCCCCATTGGCTACATGCTGAGGTAGGTATGAATGAAGAGCTGTTCAATACATGTTTCACCCTATTTAGTTAAATCAAACCTAGGAAAAATAATAAAACATGCAAATCTCACTAACACTAGATAACCAGTACAACAAGGTGCCTGCATGATAAATAGTTTTTCTCCTAGAATGCTCCATAACCTCCAAACACTGAGGGACTCTAACAAAGAGCAACCAGTTTCCATGGTTGCTAGTGTTGGTTTGTCTTTTCCTCTCTTACTATTTGTTAGTGAGCTCACACAGCAATGAGGTGAAAATATTGAGCCATGGGAGGCAGGAGGGGGCTAGGCAGAACCATTGACCACAGAAGCTGGTTGCTCTTGCATTCAGCAGAACCTGGTTTTAAAAGTTACCTTGTACCTATTACATACCTGGTAGGAGACTGAGATAATGAGGGTGAGACCTCTTGCTTCTCTTGCCCAAGCACCCCTGAAAGTGAGACAGGGAGGCTGTGTGCAGGAGAGGCATGAATGCTGCAAAAAGATGCTTGAGAAGACTTGAGCCCACAGAGTCAGCAGAGAAAACCCGGCTGTTGGCGCAGACTATATTGGCAAATGTCCAGCAGTTGTCTGAAGCCAGATAAATATTGCTACAAGGCAACAAGGAAGAAGTTAAAGGGGAATTCTAGAACAACAGCAAATGATGACAGCAAGTGGAGTCAGGATGACTAGTAGACCAACAGGAGAATGCTACATAAGAGACAAAAGCAGCAGCTGGGTAGTAGACATGTGCACTGCCAAAAAATTTGTTTCGTTTCGTTTCGTTTTAAATTCGGATTTGTGTTATTTCGTTTTTCGGGATTCGGGTGTGAAAGTCAATTCGGATTCGGAATTCGGATTCGGACGAAATTCGGTAGCGTTCGCACGAACGTTCGTTTCGTTTTCTGTTCTCATTCGTTTCTTATTCGTTTCTTATTCGTTTCTTATTCGTTTCGTTCGTTTGCAGCAAAAGTGACATTTGAGGGGGAAAAAATATTTTTCTCCTTCTCTAATGTCACTTTGCTCCAACGAACGAAACGAATAAGAAACGAATAAGAAACGAATACGAACAGAAAACGAAACGAACGTTCGT
>NW_017306271.1:3875350-3879025 GCF_000935625.1 Nanorana parkeri | reverse complement strand
AATTCGGATTCGGACGAAATTCGGTAGCGTTCGCACGAACGTTCGTTTCGTTTTCTGTTCTCATTCGTTTCTTATTCGTTTCTTATTCGTTTCTTATTCGTTTCGTTCGTTTGCAGCAAAAGTGACATTTGAGGGGGAAAAAATATTTTTCTCCTTCTCTAATGTCACTTTGCTCCAACGAACGAAACGAATAAGAAACGAATAAGAAACGAATACGAACAGAAAACGAAACGAACGTTCGTGCGAACGCTACCGAATTTCGGAAATGGAAATTCGGATTCGTTTGCATTCGTTATGTCTGTAATTCGGAATTCGGATACATCCGAATGTCCGAATTTACGAAAATTCGTCCGAATTTCGATTCGGAACGAAACGAATCGCACATGTCTACTGGGTAGTTTAGGTCATTACCAGGTGAGCAGCAAGTTTCCAAGTCATAAGTAGAGTCTAGAACAGACTAGAATCATAACAAATCAGAGTCAGAGTCTGAGACACAAGACAAGGTAAAACAGTGAAATCATGGATCCAAGCAAAAGGTACAAAGAAGTCCAAAAGGCAGGTCAGGAACAGAAGCCAGCAACCCAGAAAGCACAGGTCAAGTAGCTGTTAGGATCCGGATCTGAACCCAGGGCCTCTGCTGTGTCTGGTGGTGGCTCTACCTGCTGAGCCACCTTGAAACCTTAGATAGCTCCTTGCCTGCTCTTATCTGTAATCCTCAGTTAAACCTAGTTTCTGCTGAACTCTGAACTTCCTAATTTAGCCATGCCTCTGCAGTTCCTGTTTGCCAGATTATTGTGCTCCTGCCAATATCTTGCTTCCTGCTCCTTCTGTGATACAATCCTCTCATACTGCTACCCGTGCTTCATACCTGATACCTTTGGCTACTGACTTCTCTGACTACGCTTCTGCCATACTCCTACTGTCTTCTTGTGTACCGAACTCGGCCTGTTATACCACAAATTTGCCTGCTGTTTCAGCTACTGGACTCTGAGCCTGATCCCAGATCATGACAGTAGCTGAAGACCAGCCAGCAGTGATTTAGTGTAGGGCAGATCCTTAAAAAGGGTGCATGATGCCTCCGGCGGCCGGAAGATTCTTTTAGCGGGGGCCAGTGGCGGGCCCCTTGACGGCCGCGGGCAGCGCGTTCGGGCCCCACAACCTTTATTGGGCCCGGGGCAAGTGCCCTCTTTGCCCTGCGCTAAAGACGGCCCTGGATGCCACTGCTGATACCAGGTGAAATGCCTATGAATGCACCACAAAGCTTGGGCGTGCAGGTGCAGACAAGGTGGCGCGTTCTACAGTAGTTCAGAGCTGCACATCGGATGCCTGAGACAACCAGCTCACAGGAATTTCCTGACAGTACTCAAGAAAAGCAATCAATTGTGTAGGCATCTAGATGTGCAGGTTAAGTGTTTTATTTCATTTTCAGGCCAAAGGTTTTATTTAATTACAGAGAATATCTGTTGACACAGAATTGTAAAACAAGCATAATGCTTTATTCATATGTACCTCAGCGCAGTGGCGGATCCAGGGGGGGGCAACGGGGCAATTGCCCCCCCTCGAGATAGAGAGCCTCTCCCTGCCTCTCCCAAACGCAGTAGTAGTGACACCAGTACATCCCCGCACAGCGGCCAGGACATACAGCGGTCACAGAGTTTACACTCCAAGTACTATGCCGGTTTTTTTACACTGAACGCAGTAAACTCTGTGACAGCTTTACAGCTGTATGTCCCGGCCTCTGTGCGGGGATTTGCTTGCTTCCTGCTCTGCCTCCGCCCTCCTTTGCTTGCTATTGGCTGTGAGGGAGATTGCAGCACCATCATTGACTGTTTGGCTAGTTTCAGCAGAGCGGGAAGACACCTGGAGAGGAGGCACAACAAGGCTGCTGGGGGCTTCACATGGGGCAGACATGGATGCTCCCCCCACCACCACATGGAGAGGAAGAAGAGGGCATGAGGACAGAGCACATCACTACTGTAAGTCCCTTTTCTTACACAGCTGACCTCCGCACTGCGCCACATTACTGACCTCCGCACTGCGTTGCATTACTGACCTCCGCACTGCGTCACCTTACTGACCTCCACACTGCGCCACCTTACTGACCTTCACACTGCGTCACCTTACTGACCTCCGCACTGTGTCACCTTACTGACCTCCACACTGTGTCACATTACTGACCTCTGCACTACGTCACACTACTGAATTCCGCGCTCTGCATCACATTACTGACTTCCGTGCCTTGCGTCACCTTACTGATCTCCACACCGCGTCACATTACTGACCTCTGCACTGCATCACATTAATGACCTCCCCACTGTGTCACCTTACTGACCTCCCCACTGCGTCACCTTACTGACCTCCCCACTGCGTCACCTTACTGACCTCTCCACTGCGTCACATTACTGACCTCCCCACTGCATCACATTACTGACCTCTGCACTGTGTCACCTTACTGACCTCCGCGCCTTGCGTCACCTTACTGACCTCCACACTGCATCACATTACTTACCTCTGCACTCCATCACATTACTCACCTCCACACTCTGCGTTTATTATTATCGCTCCCAACCTACGCCGCTCTGCTCGGCCCGGCCGCACCGAACAATCAGGACCCAAAGCAGAGGCTGCACTGTAGTCAGGCAAACTAGGCGGCCATCTCAGCCCATGCTGGGGCTTTGCAGCTGCCTAATTTGTGTGAGTACAGACCGCCCATGGCTGACAGCGGCGGCAAGATCCCAGAAGGCGAAACCAGGGGAGTGCGTTGTACACCGGGGGGGAGAGCTGGGGGGGCAGTGGACACATAGGCGGTGAGAGAGGAAAGGGGTGGCACAGTAGCAGTGGTAGAGCCAGATGGGGGGGGCTTATTTTTTGGCAGTGCCCCTCCCGAGACTAGACTCTGGATTCGCCCCTGCCTCAGCGCTGATTGACCATGGCAGTCAAGGGGTAGAGCCCGACAGCCTTTCCCTCTTTCCACAATACCAATGCTGTTGAGGTTCAGAATGTCATCCTACTAAAACCTATGAAGGGCAAATTAATAAACTGGAATTACACAGAATACCCTACCTTATTGGGCCAATATATCATTTTCTCATTAGTGTTAACTGCATTCAATTGTTGTATTTACATTGAAACGCCCCATATGAACACATACACATTTATTTATATTCCTGTCAAGGAGGAGAGACATTTTCTTTCAAACAAAACTTGTGTTATGAAATGTGATGGATTCAGATAATTTCTCAATTTGTGAAGGCTGCTGACATCTCTCAGCATCTCTGTTTTTCATCCTGAAGATTTGTGTCATCATTACTTGAAACTTCCCGCTTGCAAATGTATTGTAGAAAATTAGGTATATTTCTCCTCTGGCAGTTGGGTGAGACCGGAGCATTTTGTCCTGAAAGTGACAGTGTTTCCTGCTGCTCCGGTTCATTGTGTTTTGTTTTGTGTTTTATAAAACTTTCATTTTTTTTAATTACTTGTGGATTTTTATACACAATGGGTACCTAGGCTGTTTTTTTTTCTTCTTTCTCTCTTCTTTCTGAAACCAATCAGTGTATCTCTGTTTTGAATATTCATATATATCTTCATGGGAGAAGCAGCAGCAAAACAAAAGATAATGATAAATAATTTCCTTTCATTTAAATAGTATTGTTTGTAGGTCCATTAGAAAATAAC
>NW_017306271.1:3850586-3875284 GCF_000935625.1 Nanorana parkeri | reverse complement strand
ATAGGGGTCCAGTGCTCTCAGAATCTTTAGCCTGGTGCACATGGATGTTATTCCATGTTCTTAATGCCTGGGCGCTGCTTCCTGATACTTGAAAAATTGATCGATTCGAATGGCGCCATTAAATGTGGATCGCAGCAGCTGAGACACTCTATTAATTTGTGTTGCTAACTGGAGACAGATTAGGGCATTTCTTCAAATGACAGTGATAAGGATTGCAATAGACACAGGAACCCTCTCCTCCCCCATCTTCCTTAATTGCATTGTCTTTAATAGCATGACCTGCTCCATCAAACACTAAAAGACTACAAGTTCATCCACCCAAGCCAAGTGCACAGCTTTGACCAATTGCTCTTATACCATGGTTTGCTGCAAAAATATGAAACTCAGAGCTGAATGGTACCCCAAAGTGCATAGATAGTAAATCTAAAGCTGGCCACACACTTCTCCTTTTTTTGTTTATTCTGCCAGTGTGGATTGGGGAATACCCCTACGCTTGGGTTTTTGTATTCTGAAAGCAGCATGTGTGTGTGTGCTGCTGTCATAATATATGAACAGTAACTGATTGACTATAGTCATTGTTTTGCTGAGAATATTCAGACTAGCTCCTTTGACCAGTCGATTGAAAAATGGGGGAGTCCTAAGGGGGCCATTCTCTGCTTGATTTGATGACCTGGCCAACATTCCAGCTGTGTATGGCCAGCTTAAATGCACTAGCTCCAATGCTCACCACAACGCACATATGTACTTTTTGAGGAGCACATTTATCAGTTCTGTCACACAACTACACAGCTAGTCAATGCTAAACAGGAGCTGGGAGACAGATTGGAGACAGCGCTAAAGCTGAACTCAAGCTATAGAAATTTATAAATAATTACCTTCGTCCAGCTTGGCACAATGTAAGTATATTTAATCTACAGTATGTCTGGTAGGGTCAGGGTCTTATTTCCCATGTCCTGTAGGGCCACTATCCTAACGTCATTATCTCTCGTCCAATCAGTGTACACATTCTATTTATTCGTCAATACAAGGCTTTCCCTATCTGCAGTGCTTAGCGAGTGAAGATCGCTGTAATGCACTTTATTAGCTGTGGCTGCTACAGTGTTTTACAGGGTCCGTGTGGCCCTACCAGGGATCATTTATAAATACTTGCATAGTCTCAAGCTGGACCATTGTAAGCAGGGCCGCCATCAGGGGGGTACTGCCGATACCATTGTAAGGGGCCACGGCGGTCAGGGGTGCCCGGGCTCTAAGCTATAATTCTTTCTGATACAATTATATGAACAGTTACATTTGCTTGGTCCGGCCCCCCGCACTACTGGTATCTTCCCCTGAAGTGCTTACATGGGGCGGAGCTTAGTTTGCCCAGACAGAAGCGCAGAGATCACGGAGGAAGAGCATGTCTGCTGCCGACTGCCTGGATGGGAAAAGTAAGTGTTTCCCAGCACTGCAGAGTCAGACAGAGGCCCCAGGGATGGTGGGGGTTGTAACAGAGACTGGGGGGAGAGAGACAGATCGACGCTGAGAGCTTCTTAGCGTTGGTCGGTCTCTCTCATGCTTCCCTCCCTCCTCTCCGCATGGTCGGTCTGTGTCTCACTCTTTCCCCCCTCCCCTCAGAGAAGTGGGGGGGTGAAAGAGTGAGAGAAAATGACGGACACTGAGAGCGGGAAGGGGGTAGATCGAGCAACAACAGACAAACAAACAAACAAAAATGGGAGCTGCTCAACTCCTATGGAATCAGACTGCCTCTGCTTTACCTTAGGTTTTGAGAGAAGCACATGTCCAAGTATTCAGGCAAACAGGAGGCTTGCCTTGCTTCATATGAAATATAGCAGAGCATCATCAATGCCTATTACAACCAGTCCATGATTGTAAAGAAATAAAAGTCTATTTCTTTTAGTTGTTTACAGTCAGGAAATTACAGGTAATGGATATGAAAAGTCACTTCTGACCTTGGGTACAATAAACAATGAAGCATCATAAAAATTGTAACAGCAATAATGCATTTTTCAGTCCAAATCTGATAGTGTATATTCACTTAGCACTGCCTGTTTATTAAAACATTCCATCCTGGTCACTAAAGGCTGATAATCTCATTGTGGGGGGACATTAGAGTGTAAGCTCATCTATACAGAGACTGATGTGACTGTGGGTTGGGGGGGCATTAGAGGGTAAGCTCCACTGTACAGAGACTGATGTGACTGTAGAGGGACATTAGAGTGTAAGCTCCTATGTACAGAGACTGATGGGACCGGGGCTGCAACAACTAATCGACTAAGTCGATTAAAATTGATGATGGAAAATGTTGTCAACGTTTTCCATCATCGATTAGTTGGCTTTCGATAAGTTGCCCCTGTTGGCGGCTCCACACGTGCCACACCTCCTCTCCGCCTCTCCCAGCTCTGAGCTCTCTCCCGCCGCTGCCTGCTAAGACGCTGCCCACCAAGGTGATCACGTCGTTGCAGGGAGACAGCAGTGTGGGGGAACCGCAGCTGCCGACAGTCCCAAGATCTCGGAAGAAAGTAAAGTTGCCTGAAGAGTGTGCAGGTAAGACTACCTGCACCTACCACATGCTGTATATATACCATCAGCTATAGAGGACCACAAATCCCAGCAATACATTGTACACTGTATGTATATTGTATTGCTGGGATTTGCTGTATTCCTCTATAGCCGGTGCCATTGTGCATTGATTGATTGCTGTATAATTTTACATTTTACATTTCACTATATTGCACACCACAGTTTTTTTGGGGCCCCATACACAGCCCGAAGCCGTGTATGGGGCCCCAGAATTTCTGATAGCTGCCCTGATTGTAAGTATACATACGTTTTTATAGCTGGAGTTCAGCTTTAATACCTTAGACAGCTTCGTTCTCAGCTGGTTTTAAAATGTCACTACGACCTGCCCCTGACCACTTCTTAATTGTCCGTCTGTTTTAACTGAAAATCTGCCTCATCTTGATGAAAATCTGACACATCTGCAGTGGCAATTCTGTTGCAGACCTTTGCAAATCCCTTGCCGTTGGCTGACCAAGATTATTGCTGTGGGAGTGACAAGTACATAGAAAAACCTTTGCATAGATCTTGTAAACTGACAGCCAACCTGATTTGTTGCTAATTTGCTTGACAAATGCCCCTTGCTGTGTGTTGTGGTGTATTGCATTGTCAAAAATAGTGCATCTGTGGCCTTTTGTGCATTGACAGTACATTCAAGCTAAATGGGCTTCCTTAAAGAGACCCTGTTACCAACTTAAAAAACTGTAAATGCTTACTTGCCTTACTGTATTTTCCATAAATTATTTTAAATTCACTTCCAAAGTGTCTTTGAATTTGCCTTAAATTGACTAGTAAATTCCCAAGTATAGCCTCCTCCCTGCTTGCACATCATAGCTTTTGGATGTCTACACAAAGGAGACATTTACAGGTAAATATTATTTATTAAATATGTAAATGCACATATAATTTGCTAGTAAGATTTTTGTTGAAATTAATTGTTGAAATTTTTGTTGAAGTGAATGAAAGATTTATAAAATCAATAAACAAGGAATTACAACAGGGGAAAGGCAAAGGAGCAATTATAGACTTGAGATTATACCAATGCCTTCCTCAAACCTTTGCACAGTATGGAGCAAGTGACGATGAACATGCTATATCCATAAAAAAGGATTTCATAAGGTAAGATATCAATCAGGACAAGTTTCTCTGTTAGTGTGCCAGTCTAGAGACCGTAGGCAATGTATTAAAGTCTTCATGTTTACCATCCTGTTTGACAGGATCTCTTTAACAGAGCTGGCATCTATGAATGCAAAGGTGTGAATAAGCCCTTAAAGAGACCCCATCACCAACCTAAAAGAATGCAGGTTAAAGCTCAATTAAATATAATAAATGCATACTTGGATTGTTCGTTTCCTTTAACAAATTTTTATTGACTTGCAATATGCCTCTGAATTTGCAGGGGTCTGGCATTCCCAAAAATGTGTGTCAATTACCTAGTACAGCTCCCTCCACCCAGGGCGGTGCAAGGATTTTTGCCTACACAGGCGAAGGTGCATTGTTACTCATGAAAATACTTTCCTCATGAAAATACTAGTAATACAATGCCACTATAGTAGTACAGTAACTTTTAAATTCAACTATATTCTAGTCTATGTGTCTATAATGGCATTGTATTACTAGGACTTTCATGAGGACAGTCATTAAAACAGTCTTCTATCATACAGGGAACTACAAGTCCCAGCTGAACTGCCGACTTGTAGTTTTCTAGTAATACAATGCCATCATAGAACATGGAATAGAATATAGTCAATTTCAGCCATGTTCTATTCCATATTCTATAATGACAAGCACATACCGCAGTGGTCACTGTACTCTTGACTTCTTCTCACAGCTGGAGGAAGCTCTTGCAGGAGGCTGTAAAACACACTAGCGTGCGGGGACAGCGGCGGGGAACATCGAGGCGGGTCCCTGTATCAGGCGGGTGCTGCTGGGTCCTCGCGGCTGAGGCCCCTGTGCTGCCCCATTATTTGCCTGGATTTCTGTCTAATTAGCTGCCCGTCTGCTTGTCACTGCCCAGCGGCAGTGGCGGAACGCCAGGGTCCAGTCGCACATGCGACCGCTGTGCCACTGGTAGTACTGCCACTGATAGTAATGTTATGTCTGTTATTTACTTTATATATAAAACACTTCACACACTGCATATTAATTATGAATTGGGCACTATGACATTAAAAAAAAAAACAGATACACACATCCACACTGACACACACACACATACACACATACAAACATAGTGACATACACACACATCCACAGTGACACACACACACATACAAATATAGTGACATACACACACATCCACAGTGACACACACACACATGCAAACATAGTGACATGCACACACATACAAACACAGGGACATATACAAACATAGTGACATACACAAAGCACAGGGACAAACAACAACAACACAATGGTACCTGCAGCTCGGGACCAGGAGGCAGTAAGGAGAGAGGAGAGAAAGGCCTCAAGGAGGTAGGGTGAGGCTCCACACAAGGCACATGGCAGGGGCGACAGCTAGAGACACAGTGTGGGATGAGCGTCACCGAAGTCAGCACAGGGGGCGGGGCGGAGCTGAGATCATTGCAAGTAGAAGTCCTGAGCACCGTATGGACCGTTACATCTAACAATGTTTGCAGCTGTGCCAGGATTTTTCCGCCCCCTCCCGCTGGCGCCCTCAAGTGGCCGCTTGACTTGCCTTACACTAACGCCGGCTCTGCCTCCACCCATGCAGGTCATAGCTCTTTCCTCTACTGGGATGGTCTATTCACTGTCTGTACTGGCCTAGCTAAATCTGCCCCTCCGCTCGCCTCCCAACAAAACTTGTTGAAGTAGAAGCTGGAGAAGGAGCAAAGGGGAATACTATTCTATAGTTGAGTGACACCTCTGAGTCTGCTGGGGCTGTTGTTATCACATAAAGATGTCAAAGCCCATCAGCACTCTAAGGGCTTTTGGATGTTTTCAGAAGGGAGGCTTTTACAGGTAAATAGTGTACTTAAAATACGTGAATGCACATATCTCATTGGAAGACTGTTGTTAAAAAGGAATGGCATGGTGACAGGGTCTCTTTATAGCAACAAAGCATAAAACATACAGCTAAATGTGGCAGTGGAAAAGTTCAGGTGTGGACATGTATTGACTTTTCTAGAACCGGTAACTTTCACAGAAGCAGATACATATCAAGAGGTGACACACTACCCTGCAGAGTAAGTTGAGTGGAAAAGAAAAATCAATATCCAGCAGGATAATAAACCTGCAAAGGCATAAAAACAGTGCCAGGGCTACTTAAGGTCCAGAAAAAGCATAAGGAGTGTTAACTTGCACTAATCTCTAGACCTCAAACTAAAAGTACCATTTAAATTGTATAGTAACATTACTAGAACTTGATGGAATGTTCTATAAGAATGCTGGTTGAATAATATGTATTTTCAGATTCTGCAAAAATGTGTGCTATCAATAGCATGCAATATCAGTACGGTAAATGGTAGATATACTAAATACTGACACGTTTTCAATTGACGCTAAATACCAATATTTTTTGTGACCTCTATTTGTAAGAAATTTAGTTATTTATTTTTAATGTATTGTTCCGTTAAAACCTTGTACTAGGTTTGTATTGAAGAAGAAATAAATTCAGTTCATGGTAGTTCTCTTAATAAGCTGAAGTTATTTTATAACCATTTTGGCTCTCCCAAATGTTTAAGGACCAGTGAAATGTTTCCTTTTAGCTATAGGTCTATAAATTCAGCGTTACTTTATTTCTTATGATACCGAAGTGATACAAATGTTTTCTTTTTTTGGGAGGAGGGGAAACAATGATTCATTTTGTCAACTTTGCATTTTTATATATTTTAAAGGCAAAAAGAAGTATGTTTTTTTTAAAGTTTAACCTACAATAGTTTCTAACAACTAGTATTATAGTAGATATAAAATACACATAGAGGGGAATTTATCAAAACTGGAGCAGACCATAGTAATTAATCAGCTTCTATTTTTCATTTTCAAAGCTTAACTGAACAAACTGAAGAGAGAAGCTGATTGGTTACTATGGGTAACTGCTCCAGATTATGGTGTACGTTTAATAAACTGTGAAAGAGTGTGATAAGCAGTGAGAATGCTTTTCTCACCTTAGCAAAGTGAAAAGGCTAGACAATGGTGTTTAATAACCTGTGATAAGTCAGGTAGGAACTGAAATATCTCACCTCTTCTCATCCTGGTGATAAGTACACAGAAAGTAATGGGAATGTACCTGTTTAATAAAGGGAGAAAAGTAGAGAACAGCTTTATCACTGGATAAGTATTGTGAAAAGTGCCCTTGATTTAGCACCCAGTCAGACCTTGTGATAAAGGCCTTTTTCTCGAGAAGCACTGAGCAAAGATACAGGAACTTGTCATAAACCTAGTTCCTTTAGGAACCTTCAGGAACAGTTAAAATAAAGCACAGATGCTTCTCTTCTGTATTTCTGACATTTTGGGACATTTATGCCAGTAGCAATGGTTGGCTGCCCAGCCATTGCTACCAGCTAATGCTGATTGAAGCCTGTGACACATCGCTCAAGGTCTTGTCCCCGCGTAGGGGTCCTGGACTGCTAAAGCTCTCCCCTCCAAGGAGGTCAACTGTATTGGGTCAGACACGGATCCAGGTTTCCAGCATCAAGATGATCAAGGAAAGCCCAGATCAGAGCCGCCTTACAATACAAACAGAACAATCAACACGTAACACCACAAGACAAATGGACAGCAAAGGGGACAAAGACATAAAGAGACATAGGGGAGAAGAGAAAAAAAAAAAGGGGGGGGGATAGAGGAAAGGGGAAGGGGTGTAGAAGATTGAGGACCTGCCAGAGCTCGGTATTGTAAGGGTTAGTGAGACAGGGGAATGGTCAGACCAGATTTGTGCACCTATCGATGTGTCGGGTGCCCAAGAGAGGAGATGGTGAGAGACGAGGAAAAAATCTATCCTGCTGTATGATCTGTGGGGACCAGAATAGCAAGTATAATCCCTATGGGTCGGGTGTTGAATTCTCCAAATGTCAACTAGCTGGAGAGAATGTAGTCTCTTTTTCAGTCTGTTAATGGAGGAGAAGGAGATTTGAGACTTCCCAGAAGTCCAAATTACCCCAAAACGCCCTAACTAGGCGGGGGAAGGCCTATGTGGGGGTAAGTGGTCACACAGGGCCCCAACAGCCCCTGCACCCGGGAACGACCGGGAAAACATGAAAAACATAATATATAAAAACACAGATGCAACTGGAACAATCGTAAAGCATGTACATATGGCAGCGGCAATCCCACCACCACCCTGTTGCTTTTTAGCAATTTTCATCATTTTAACAGAGAAATAACTGTTGCACTTTGCTATAGAGGTGCTTTTTAATATTGTTATTGGGTGGTTTGGCAGAGTAAACTATGATCCTGTCAGGAGGATTGTAGATTATCACAAAGGATGTCATTGTGCAGCTCAGAATACATTCCCCACATTGCTTTCTCTACTGATCACCGTGACGACTTATCTCAGCCTTTCACAGCTGTTTCGTGTGATAAGTTTTCTTTTCTCAGGTTATTAAACAGCCTCTGTGCAGCCAAAAAAAACAAAGAGATCTGCTGAGTAAAGTTAACTCGTGATAAAGCTAGTTTTATCACGGTTTATTAAACGTACACCTTTATCTGCTCCAGTTTTGATGAATTTCCCTCATAGTATTTCGAACATATACAAAAGTAATCTTTAAAGGAGAACTATGAGGTGAGTGAAAATCATTAGTTTGAGCCGACGTGTGATACTGAAACTGTCACACGTCGGCTCAATAGATTGGGAAGTGAGTGAACACATACCGTCGCTCGCTCACTTCTCGATCATCTCCCTGCAGAGAGCCGTGACTGTTAGACACCGCTCCTGACAGGGATTCCCCCCCCCGCTCCAATCCTCCAGCGCTGACTGACGCCACTTGAAAGACTGGGCAAATACCTTGACTCACTTTTGAAAGATATGGTCCAACAGATGCCCTCCTACATCCAGGATACTAGAGATGTACTAAGAAAAATAGACAATTTAGTAGTACACCAGGAATCGATTCTAGTTGGAATAGATGTGGAATCTTTGTACACTTATATTTCCCACAGTTGGGGTATAAAAGCAGTGGACAATTTCCTTAATGCCCACTATCCGGAAATGGCAGCACAAAACGAATTCCTGATAGAGTTACTTGAATTCGCTCTGAACAATAATTATTTTAAGTTTTCAGGAGCCCGCCGATCACAGAATTTAAGGGATGCCCTGGTCCATTCAGAATATAAACCTAATCCTCCAAAAATCACCTTTTTTGATAGGAATAGACCGGTGGGCATGTTCCCATGTGGCAAATGCTCCATGTGCCCATTTGTAGACAAAACTAAGGTCTTTGAGAATACCGAACACAACAAAATGTATAATATTACCCAATTTGTCAACTGTGGCTCTAATAGGATCATTTATCAACTGGAATGTACCTGTCACAAATTTTACATTGGCAAGACGAAACATCAAATGCGGGTCCGCATTAGTGAACATATCAGGGATATCAAGAAAAAAGATTGTGAAAGCCCACTGGCTGCACATTTCACAGAATTTCATAATGTATCACCAGAAGGTGTTAAGGTTAAAGCTATATATGCCTTGAACTTATCCCCTCGTCGAGGCGACTTTGACAGGATCCTGCTACAAAAAGAGAGAATGTTCAGATTGGACACTATGACACTACAAGGCCTCAACAATGAACTCAATATAGGGGTATTTCTGTAAAAGGGGAAAAAAATGCTCTCAATCCTTTATTATTTATTTTTTCCTTCGTGACTCTCTCACCCCCAAATATACTGGAAAAAGATAGCGATGTAAGTCCTAAAATAACTTTTTAAATGTAAGAGTGTCTGGACTTCACTGACGCCAACTCCATTTCAACTCGTTAAAGAGCTGAGGGGATGATAAGTTTCAGGTGCGTGATGACCTTATATAGGTTACCCACGAGACTTCCCCTCACGTCCTGACGAAGCCCCAATGTGGGAGTGGCGAAACGTGTAGACGCGGGTTGATGCTGTCTGAATGTTGGGCTGGATGGCCACAGTACCCTCTATGTATGGGTGAAACATCGTAATGGATAACGAACCATTTGTATCCGGACACACCGCCAAAATCTAAATCTAACCAGGAGTGACTGCAACGAAGAGATCGACCTCTTAACAAATGGATAAGATGTGAACACATCCGCAAAGATATAACGCCTTTCTGGATAAAACAACTCATGTGAGTAATGATTTTTTTAAAAACATACAGGAATTCCTGATGCACCTTTTTGCAATCCTACTATCTGTTGTATCACTTCCGAACAACACAGCTTTTAAAAGATCAATTTAAAGTATAAGGAACACCCTTCACTGTCTGAATTTTACACAGCCAAAGTGATCGGCAAACAACAAGCTACAGTACAAGTGTGTTCCCACATAAGTGATACAAATTAACCACAAAGGATGTGCTTGCTGGTTTAATTACAAACATCTTACTGTGATCATATTGCACAAAATACATTTTCCTAGTTGGTCTTTGATACCAAGGAATGAGGAAACACTTCGAGTGAAGTTCGCAGACATAAATGTATATACCAGTCTTACTACACGTTTAAGTGCTTACCAACCATCTCGATTTTATACAAATCAGCTTGTTTCATTATCTGCTGTTTACTTTGTTGCATTACATTCATGAATCTGAGTTAGTTCATGACACCACTCACTGTACGGTTACACTGAGTCCTGTTTTGTCACTGCATATGAAATTTGAATAATTTTCTGTGGGTCATCCATCCCATTTATGTATGTCTTGAAGTCTGCAGACGATGTATGTATTTTAACACGTTAGGTAATGGACGGTGGTCTCTTTATTCAATTTTCCTTTGATAGTTTTTGATATTTTTGTATAATAAAATATATTTCAGATATACAATTTCGTCTGTCCCGTTCCGTAAAGTGACCTCTTGGCTAACCTTCATGGCCAACCCTCCCAGTTTCTGATAAGCAGTATGGGTCACGGATACGGTAGATAGACCCACTATATCCTCAATGAGGTATTTTCTTGGTTTTGCAGGTAACCTTCATTCCTGAACTGTGCAATTTTCTGCAAATCAGACAAATATACATGAAACAATTGATACATCAGCAATTCTACTGATTCCTTGTTCTCTATAGGTAACATCTATTTTTTTAAATGATTTATTGCTTGCGTGGTCATCAATGTGCAGGATGAGAATGAATTTATGAGGCTATTCTATAGAAATCTATTCCCACTATTACCATTGACATATATTTATGCTGTTTCATAGACTAACTCATTATACTATACAGTCTTTGCATATTTATTATCTCTCCACTACATCAGTAATAACCTTTCCATAGTAGCATATTCATCGGTCCCTATCTGATGAGATAATTTGGACATACAGAGCAAGCAGCTTTGCTGAACATTAATGCACATCCATTTGAAAGTCCCAGGAGCTTGAGTCCTTCCGAAAGCTTTTAAAGCAGAATAAAAATCAGATTAAACTATTATGAGCCGTGATGTCACCAGAAGCTAACAAACACACTGTTGCCAAGAAAATGCCACTCTGTAGGTTTAATTTGTCCTGAGACAGGCCGATCTTTTAGTAATAGCAATGGCAGATGACAGATTTGTCGCCTTAGTCTTCATCTCCATACCTGCTACAAATGTTTCATTTGTATCATTTCAGGCAGACCTGGATTTGTAGGCAGTCATAAACCTGTCCCTAGATTGACAAAAATGTAATGGTGAGCAGACTGCCCCTATTTCATCATTTATTTCTCATGCCTTCCTTATGCAATTATCCAAGGGGAAAATATTAGGAAATTAACATTTCACAATTAATACGAGGCATATAGTCTCCTCAGATACGAAGTAAGGTTAATTGAGCTGGATGTATACGCCCTTGACAAGAGGAAATTAAGAGGGAGTACGATCACTTTGTATAAATATATAAATGGCACATACAGACAATTCGGCTGAAAGTTGCTCAATTTAGGTCACCACAAAAGACAAGCTTCTTACTGCTGGAAAGAAAAGAGAGTTAATCCCCACATACAGAAAATATTCTTTTTTACTGTGAGAGCTGTGAAAATGTGAAATTGTCTTCAAGAGGAAATGGTCCAAGCTTCCTCAATAGACTGTAAAAAAAAAAAGTTGGATGTGTGTCTAATAGCACAATATATAAACGGCTACTTATAAGAACCACCGTGTTCCCCCGAAAATAAGACCTAACGCTATCTTCGGGGATTTCTGTAATATAAGACCTACCCCAAAAATAAGACCTAGTTCGGGGTAGGTCTTATATTACAGACATCCCTAAAGATAGCGCTAGGTCTTACCTTCGGGGTAGCTGCACATGTAATTAAATTTTACATGTGAAGACAGGCCGCAGCTCCCTCCCGCCCGCCCACCTATCCGCACGCCCACCTGTCTGTTGCTGTCTGGATTGCATCAGAGCTGAGAGGAAGCTCCCTCCCGCCCCCCTGCCAGACACGCCCGCACGCATGCCCGCCCACCTGTTTGTGGCTCCCTGGACGGCAGAGCGGACAGCTGCAGCCGGGTAATACATCCCGCAAAATTAGACCAAGTGTCTTTTTTTCGTGAAAAAAAATAAATAAGACACTGTCTTATTTTCAGGGAAACACGGTATATAGTAGACTGTTGATCCAGGGAGATTTCTGATTGCTCAGGGGATGCAAAGAAGTTTCTTTCCCTGAAAGAGCAAATTTGAGTCACTTTATAAGAGGTGTCTGCATTTATCTGGATCGACGGGGGTTTGGTCATGATTAAACTCCATGGGCTGGTGTTTAATCATGATTGATTTATGTATGATTCATTTACTTATATTTTAAATTCATAGAAATGTGTAGCCACAAAAAACTAAGGGGGTCTGTGGGCTTAAAATTAAAATTCAAGCGTGATTTATAACTATTGTTTTTGTGACATATGATTTCATTATTCTGTAAGACTTTGGTAAAACTTCTTTATCACTGGGAACCATTGGGACCACAGAGAAGCTGGACAGCTACATCACCAATACTTGACTATTGTTATATTTTTTTTCAGTCAGCTTTGCAATATTCATTTTGTACAAATGTATATACACTTTATATACAGTAAACTCTCTATAATCTGGAATTCAATTAACCAGAACTCTCACCTAACCAGAAAAACAAATCCCCTGTGTACTTACTGTTCTAGGAGGAGCAAAATAGAATACTATACAGTGTCACTTGAGTGAGAGCTCTGAGTTAACTGGGGCTGCTATCATCACATCCAAAATGCACCCAGCAGGAGCCTCTGGGCTTTTGATGGTCTATACAAGGAGGGCGTTTAAAGGTAAATAACATGCACATAATATGTTAAATGCACATATAATCTAATGGTAGACATGATTAGTCTGGCAACGGGGTCCCTTCAGTACTAAAATTAGAAACGGTGTATTTCTAATATAAGGTGTAACATTTCACTGATCTTCTTCAGGACATATGACCTTTCCAACACACAGCATGAACTTATTATTGCAGCCTATTTCACCTCAGCACCAAGATGCAAATTTTCTGAGACGGGTAGCCTGAAGATTAGTTATTGATACATACAATATGGTAGATGGGACAAACATACAAGCAAAGGACGATGTTTTTTCAAAATGCTTGGTAAACATTATTTGCCAATGCAGTCCAAGAGAGTATCTCACATTCATTGCAAGATCTTTTTTTTACAGTAATATCTCATATTAACCTAAATCCAGTGTAGCACCATGTGAGCAGGAGTGCTTAGTAAAGTTAGTATTGTCAGATTGTAAGCAGTCTGAGGCTGATTTGTAGTCTATGCTCATCTGGTTTCCCCTAATCAATCTGTCATCGTTTGCATCTGTCTGCTGCTGGGTGTACCCTGGCTAAAGAGCAGAGCAACCAATGAGAGATTGCTATGAGTATGTATGTCTCACTAGACAATCACTGGGAAGTTAATGGCCAGTAGTGCATGCTGGGAGAGGAGATAAATACTTTGGGTAGACCAGGTAAGCTTTCTCTTCCTCCCCCAGGCCATGCCTGGGGGGAGGCTGCAATGGTCTACTTGATTTGTCTTGGCCTGAAGCCTGGGGTCTAGCCATGTGCTTACACTGAGGCCTGAGTTTGGGGGCCCAATGGCTACTACTGATACTAAGGATGGAAAAAACCAATGACTTCTGATTCAAGTACTTCTGTGCCAGGTGCTCTACACAAAGATTGCCATGTCTGGCTTAAAGGTCCTAGCCTGTGATGGCTGCAGTTACCCTATTCTGCCACTTAAACCAATCTAGATGATCCTGACCCTCAACCTCTCTCCCTGAAGTTCATCAATAAAGTTCCTCAGCATCATATCTACAGTCCAGATCTCACTTTTATCGGTCACCATAGAGGGTGTTAAGTGCTAATGGGTAAGTTGAATCTAGATACCCCTAGAAATGGCAATGATGGATGGTTCTACTATTCTCTGCGGCCCCTTTGAAGTACGCTACACCAGCTTGAAATGTTGCTACAGGTGGATACTCATTAAATTGGCCATATGATACTGCTCCCTATATTTTGGGAAAGGGCACCAGTATATGGAGTCAGAAGAGGGGTTAACTTGCTTGCTCATGTGTGGTCATCTTGGCCAGGGTTAATCCTCAATGAGCACTATAGAGTTGTTTCTCATGGTTAGGTATCCTATATTCATCTGCAATTATCTATTTATGTCTCTCTGTGCTGCACTTATCTAACAAATCTTTCTCAACAACCTCTTAGCCCACCTCTAGGGCTCCTCAAACAATTACAATTCTTTTCCATGCAGCCTGAAGAGGACTACCAAGGAAGCCCAGATGAACCCTAACTATTTATTACTGTTTTGCAGTAAAGGCTTAACATAAAGCAATAAATATGTTGGTATTTTATTAACACTATGTGCTGCCGCAAGGGTTAAAATAGCATGTGCTCCGACTCTACAAATACCATGGTAGAGTCAGAGCACTGCTCTCATACACAAAGGAGCGGCTTGGTTCCCCAACAGTTGAACACCCCCCCCTCCACCAACACTGACCTAATCAACAGAACCCTTGGATTATAAGCAACAGTTAAATTACCACTTGTGACAACTGGACTCCTGAATAGTAACAACTTGCAAGGGCTCATTATCACATGTTGTTGCAAAATGCCTGAAGTTGCTAAGAAATTGAAGATATGCAGAGATGAAGGAATTGAATTTGTTAACACCACATACTGTATATATATCGCAATTTAAATGGGTAAGCCGTATTAGTCCAGTAGACAAGATGTCAAAAAAGACAAAAACGTAGTGCGTAGTATTGCAGTGTGCAATGATACCTTTCTTATTGGACTTATATAGTTGTCATTATTCTAAGTAAGGACTATGCAAAAAGCTCAACTCCTTTAAAAAAAAAAGTATAACTCAGCTTGCATGGTTGCACAAAAGTGAACTCACGGTGTGAGACAGCCTTACAACTGCCATTGCCATTACAAAGCTAAATGATGGGGCATAAACTCCCAATGGATTCCCTATAATATAAAATCAACCATTCTCTATCACTTTGTAGGAGTGGGTAGAGACACATGCATGCTACCATGCAGCAGTCTTGCTAGGGTTGCCACCTGTCCATGATTCACCCGGACAGTTCTGGTTTTGAATGCTGTGTTCGGGTTTCATGGCAGCAGAAACCCGGACACAAGATGTCAGGCACACAGGAGAAACCAAAATTAAGATAGGGGCTACTGGCCCCCCACTGAAAATAGTCTCAACTGTGATATTTACATATGAAGGGGTGGCACTATTTGCATATGAAAAAGCAGCAACTCATTCTTCCAAGAAAATTTCGGTGTGTCGCTAGAGTGTTCGGGTTTCGATGGAAGAAAAGGTGGCAACTCTAAGTCTTGCTATTCTGGTCTCTATTTGAGATAAGATGTACATGGTTCACTCCAGCAGTGCCCACCTAAAACAGAAATATCAGTTTTGAACATAGTTGTCATAAGAATAGCTGCAAATTCATCCCACTGAAATATAGTCCATATAAAAAACTTTATTAGCAATGAGTGAAAT
This sequence comes from Nanorana parkeri, assembly GCF_000935625.1. Classification (NCBI taxonomy): domain Eukaryota; kingdom Metazoa; phylum Chordata; class Amphibia; order Anura; family Dicroglossidae; genus Nanorana; species Nanorana parkeri. The sequence goes on along the minus strand of NW_017306271.1, from coordinate 3,859,590 downwards.
CCTTTATTTCCCAGATGTAAAGAGAGAGATTACAACTTGCCATTGACATGTTTCAGATCAGCCTAGATTAAAGTTCTACCTGGCATTAATCTTCTGATGCAAGTTGAAAGGTACCTGCTCCCTGCCTGGAACTATAACATCTAATTATGCTAAGAAATTCCCATAGCTTTCCTTAGGTGATTCGTTTTCAAGGAGAAAGAGAGGATAAACGTACTGTTGGCTCCATTCATTGCAATATTATCTCCTTCAACATAGCACATTTCTTTTCCATCAATATTCTTTGTTTCAGAGTTGTGCTGCCAGCAGTGTAGTTAGCTTGTGGGCATCACTATTATCTATCAGAAGGGTGAAAATTAGATCAAGATTGAATTGTGGAAGGTGTAAAAAAAAAAAGAAAAGCCGTTATTTGGAAAAGTACAGCATTTTTTTTTTAATTAGCTGAGATATGGTATGATATGCTACACTTACGGAATAGTTAAAGATCCATTTCCACTCTACAGTAGTCTATTCTATAGTTATATTCAAAGAAGAAGACAGGAAGTAAAATTATGTTTTTCTTTCCCCCTTAGATCTAGGTTGAACTTCAGATTAAATGTTCATAATACAAATATAGGACAAGTATTATATTTGTTGGTGAGACATGCAAAATGTTTTTGTAGTTTAAAGAAAAAATAGTACTTACAAAGGTCAAGTCTTCTCCAAGATGGTGTCAGGGTTCCGTATATCATCGCACATAATGACGTTGAAATTCCTTAATGACTTTGTCCCACGCATGTGCAGTAAAGCACACTATGCTCCAAAGCATTTGCCCTGTAATGTGCCTATTGGTGAGTCAGTTGACGGTGACCAGTGCTACAGTACATGTGTGGGATTTTGCTGCCATATTAATGGCAGCCATTTGCGAATGTGGGAGTGAAACCAACTCTCGCCTTCCTGATGTTGACACCAGCGTTTGCAAAGAGCAGTGTTTACTGCACATGTGAGAACAAACTCTCATGCGTCCAATGATCTCCTGCCAGATTTATTTATGTCTGCCCTCTCTCCCAGTTCCTGGCAAGCAGACATTTGGGAAGTGTACCCTCCGCTCACCACTGTACTGAACCCCCCTGTTTTTAAAATTCTGCCCTCATTACTACTCTGCAAAATGCCCACCTACCTATCCTTGCTCTTGTCATTCTTCCCTAACCCCATCAAAACTCTGCAGATCCCATACTCTTAACAATGTACCCTGCACTCTCAACACTGTCCTACCTCTCACCCAGAACACTTTTCCCTTTGCCCACTCATACCCCTGCCCTCACCAGTCTTCCCACCAGGTACCCACCCACCCCAGCCTTTACCATTCTTGCCTGTGCTCACCCACTTACCCCTGCACTCAACACTGGCACTGGCAGCCACTAGGCAGGCGAAAAAAGTATGGATGTATGGGAATACATATTTTACATTCCCATGTGTTTGTTATATAAATAAAAATATGGGAATGCAGAACATGTATACTTTTATTGTATTCAACTGCCTTAAAGTGGAAGTAAAATGTGTTTGTAAAAAAATTGCTAATGGGCAGGTTTGGGCAGCATAGATTGTGTGAGTCTCTTCTACCAAAAAAGCTCCTACCTGCCACTCAGCAATTTGTTTTTCAGTGCACAGACCCAGCATGCTGGAATGAAGTAACTCCCACGCACAGGCGTTACATCATGACAGCCAGCCAATCAAAGAACCCAGAAGAAGATCGGGAGAAGATGGCAGTGCCAGCGAAGGTGGGGAGAGCAGACCACAATGTAGAAGGGAATTGTCTGCAAGTAAGTCAGCCATAATGTGCTAATATGTTGTGCATACTAGCACATTATTACAATCACCTCCAGAGATCAATTTTTTTCAAAACACTTTACTTCGGGCCTTGGTCTCACTAAGGGTCAGAACCTCTGCTCTATAACTCCTGCACATTAGAGGTCGATGCAGCATCTCACTGTGCGCTACTTAGTCAGGAGGGGGGTCCTGTCAGGTAGGGGGGATTATGCATATCAGATCTCGCTTTAAGTTCAACTCCGGTCACAGAGAAAAGAGCATAGAAAAGCATTCCCACCTCTACCTAACCTACAGTTCCTATTTTTAAAAAAGTAACTAAATAGTCCAATTTCTTACCTGAAACTGTGGTCCCATGACAGGCCAGGTCCCAATTCTTCTTCGGGTTTGTAGTGTGGGAGGGTCTTTTTTACAGGGCCTTTGTTGCTTCCTGGTGACATGGATGCTGCCCAATCGCTGTCAGAAAAGTCCATCAAATGGTCCTTACGGGATTTTCAGATGGTCTTCACAGGGTCCTGTATCCTTAAAGGGGTGGTTTAATGATGTCACAACACAAAGGTGAAACAAGACTGTGGAGAGCAGCTGGTAAGAATTAATTTGTACAAATTACAAATTAATAAAAATGTATTTGTTCAAGTCAGCTCTCTCAGCAGCTCAGCTTACCCTGATACCCCTCCCAGCAGTGACTCGGCAGCCTTAAAGCCTTATAACCTATATAAACAGAACAGGAGCTCTTCAAGGAGAAGAAGGGTGTTCTGAGAGATTGCGGGCTTAAACAGCTTCATGCTACGGCTGTACAGTTTAGGATGAACTCATCCACAATGCGCAAAGGTAGAAAGGTTCAGGAGGGCTTGTTTTAAAGTGCAAATACTGGTTCAGAATATGTAAATATCTGGTATCCATATCCTAGCCACAAGTTCACACCGTTAGAGCTTGAGAAAGAGGTTTCCTTGAAACGCGTAGCTCCCCGGTGATCCCCGAGTCCTCTCTTCACTCCTGACTCATATATCAGGCTTTCCTCTACAGCCTTTTTACCAGTTCTCCCCCATTCACTGTTAGACGCTATACGCGCCGCTACCACCAGACTTCTAGGGACAGGACCGCACTCTGTTCTAAACACCGTCTTGTCAGCTGCAAAGACAGGTGTTTGTACAGCTGAAGCACCATTGAGGTAAACCCAGTATTCTGCCTATACATCGCCCCTACTCCGGTCCACACAGTAGTGACACGGACACAGTCTCTGTATTGCCTCGCCTCTCCCCCCGGTCATTAGTTCTCCACTCTACAACCGCGGCCGGCATCTCCTGAGACTCCTTCAGCCACCAATCAAGTACACCGACCCTGGACCACTCGATCCTCCTGTAATGCCGCCTCTCCCCCGGTCCTCCCCCATCTAAATGTAAGTGTGTGCTTTTTATCTACACATTTTTTATCCATTTTTTAGTGCATTTGCCAGCACCAATGTTGTAATCATTTACCTTACAAGTTTTGCGCCCCGTTGTGAGTTTTTTATACAAGTTCACTTTAAGCTGTCAAGTGCAATGTGGTCTGTTCACTTCACTTTTGAATCTCAGGAAATGCAAAGCACCTCTTAGTGTCATAACACAGTAATTATTTAATTATGATTGGTATTTATATAGCACCGAAAATTTACACAGCACTTCCCATAGTTGCACATTCACACCAGTCCCTGCCCTCAAGGAGCTTACAATCTAAGGTCCCTATTTCACATACACACATACAAGGGCCAAATTAGACAGGAACCAATTAACCTACCAGCATGTCTTTGGAGTGTGGGAGGAAACCCAAGCAAGCACAGGCAGAACATGCAAACTCTCTGCAGATAGTGTCATAGCCAGGATTTGAGCCAGGGACTCTCAGTAATGCAAGGCAGAAGTGCTAACCACTACGCCACTATGCCACCCCCGTGTTTGCTTAATTTAACATTCATAGCAATGCTGAAGAGGCCAAATGATCAGCATTAACCAAATTATATGCCAACTTAGTGAAATCAGCCAAATGATTAGCATTAAATCATTTTAACAAATTTGTTTTATACGGTCAACTATGGCAGTCTTTTTGTGATGACATAAAAGAACACTGGCATAGTGTAGTGAATCATTTAACAGTGGACTAAAAAGAAAATAATGCACTCAAAAATCTAAAACCTTTATAGCAAACTGAACATACTGTAGCAATCATTGGGCCTTATTACTATGCACTCTACCCATCCACACAATCCAAAACTAAACATTATTTTTTTGTGGGATTGAGTTTTAACCTACATGGCCCACTCAAAACAAACTGTGCTCGTGTCTGTTGCATCTGCAATGTTTAGCACAGTAGTGGTCAACTCTGATATAGGGGGCTTCAAGTGTGGCCCCTGACACCACCACATAATCTTCAGTAAATGTAAAGCTACATAAAACCTTCGGAGACCGCAGTGCAGTGACATCGTTGACCTTATATGGCTACATGGCTAACTTAGGTAAATCACATTTACCTAATATGGCCATGTGGCCATATAAGGTCAGTGATGTCACCACAAGCATTTGCTTATGGTCAGCTGATTGGGCAGGAGACCCATGTTAGTTCTATGTTCAGATAAGCTCAGGTTCAGTGCAAACCTGAGTTCACCCCTACAAAAAATCACTGAGGCATGTTGGGACTTGTAGTTAAAGCACATTTGGAGGACTGGAGTTACCCACATCTGCATTACAGGGTTATAGAGAAACGTACTACACACTACTGTCTTCAGGGCTCCCAAAAGCTGCAGAAAAAATGATAAAGCGCTGCATGCAACTCTTGGGTTGCAGGTTGAGCACCGGGGGTTTAGCATCTCTATAAAATGTGTTTTGAAGATAAAACAGTTAATTTCAGGTCATATATGCATTTCACAGAGAATCCACCTGTTTGGCAAAAGCAGCCTTCTAATAAGAAATATTTGGAAAATACCTAACTCTCCCTTTAACAGTTTACTGTGGGAGATTTACAAACAGATTGTAGAAGGGTTGATTCATTCTGCAGCCAGAATATTGCTTCTTAAAGGCAAAGTTCCAGAACGAGTAGGCTGTCATAGATGTCACTTGCAATGACTGATGAGGCATGCCTGTGTCACAGGAGAAATCTGTTATTCCTTCTGCTAGAGTAAAAAATGCTCTTTTACTTATTTTGGGATTTTTTATTTCCCCCACACTAGCTTAGCACGTCGTGTCATCTCCACCATGTCACATTGCAGTACAGCTGACTTAAATTAATATAGGATCAGGGGAAGTTGCCAAAGCAATCTGCTGCCTTGCAGAGATGTTCAAAAAGAAGCTGCTTGGATATTAATTCTTCACATCTGTCAAACAATCACTATGATAGAGATAAAGTCACAAATCCTTCCTTATCCACATGCAGCCATTCATACGACTGACAGCAATAATGTGAAAAGTCTTGAAAACCGATGGGGAAAAACGGAATTAACCACGGGTGTTACTGAGACAAAATGTAGTTAGTGATATTAGTGGATGGCAGCGTACTGTATATAGGGAATGTCTATCAAAGAATCATGAGGAGGTGTTTTTTTTTTATATTGGATGATTATGCCAGGGCAGAAAAACAAGGCATGGTGCTGACCAGCAGTTTGATTGTCTGCGTAGGGGTAAAGGGCCTATTCACACTTGTGCATTGCGTTAATGCATGCTAAAATGTATATGTTGCTGAAACACTTGCACCTGCTCTATATGTGGTGCATTGTGGTGCCATTCATTGTAAAAGGCACCCCAATGACAGTTAGGGTTGCCACCTTTTCTTCAAGCAAAACCCGAACACTCTAGCGCCACGCAGCAGAGTAAGCGAGGAGAGACAGCCAGGGAAGAGAGAGAGAGCGAGTAGAGACAGCTAGGGAAGAGAGAGCGCGAGGATAGACAGTGAGGAGAGACAGCCAGGAGAGAGAGAGTGATGAGAGACAGCCAGGAGAGAGAGAGAGAGTGAGGAGAGACAGCCAGGGAAGAGAGAGAGCGATGATAGACAGTGAGGAGAGACAGTCAGGAGAGAGAGTGATGAGAGACAGCCAGGAGAGAGAGGAGAGACAACCAGGAGAGAGAGCCGGGGAGGAGGAACAGCCAGGAGAGAGAGAGAGAGAGAAGAGACAGCAAGGAGAGAGAGGAAAGACAGCCAAGAAAGAGAGCAAGGAGAGACAGCCAGGGGAGAGAATGAGGAGAGACAGCCAGGAGAGAGAACGAGGAGAGACAGCTAGGCGAGAGAGCGAGGAGAGACAGCAAGGGGAGAGGGCAAGGAGAGACAGCCAGGAGAGAGAGAGAGCAAGGAAAGACAGTCAGGGGAGAGAGTGAGGAGAGACATCCAGGAGATAGAGAGCGAAGAGAGATAGCCATCGCAAAAAGAGAGGAAAGACAGCCAGGTGAGAGAGCGAGGAGAGACAGCCAGTAGAGACAGGAGAGACAGAGAGGAGAGACAGCCAGGAGAGAGAGAAGGGAGAGACAGCGAGGAGAGAGTGAGGAGAGTCCGCCAGGAGAGAGCGAGAGGAAAGACAGCCAGGAGAGAGAGCAAAGTGAGACAGCCAGGGGAGAGAGCAATGAAAGACAGCCAGGAGAGAAAGCGAGGAGAGACAGCAAGGCAAGAGAGTGAGGACAGACAGCCCTGAATCAAGCACTTTCGGGGCCGCGCAGGGAGCCTGCGCGGCCCCGAAAGCGCTTGATTCTACTTTGAGTGACTTCTAAAAAATAAAAACGAAGATTCACTAAACTTTGACGTGTTTGTCATATTGGAGTGCTGGTGACATCTCTTTACAACGATGTATACGAGCAGGAACACCAGGACCCTGTAGTTGCCCCTGTCCACCTGACATTGTGACACCTTGTGTCCAGGTTTCAGCTCAAAACCCGGACTGCGCATTTGAATCCCGCACAGGCGGCGACCTTAACCACAGTGCTCCATCATACATACTGTGGTGTACCGTATCGCAAAAAAGGGCCAGGTGCATTTTTTAAACATTGTGGTGCATTAGCAACCCATTCATAATGATTGTAGTGGCTTAAAGCAACACATGTTCACACTCCACAACAGATGGCACAGTGTGTACTAAATGCCCAAGCAACAGCAAGTGCTACAGTCCCTCTAACATGTGCTGTGTTAATGTTATGAATGTTAGTGCATTGGGTGCAATTACTTTTGAATGGCAGTCCAATGCACTAAGGTAACGGCCCTGCTTTGAAGCCCACCACACATTACTGCGGCACATGGTAACACACTAATAAGCATTATGGTGTGCTACACCAAAAAAAAGTGCAGGTGGAATTTGTTTTGCCCATTCTGGTCCATTGGTAGTCCACTCAAATGAATAAGCTTCCTTAATGCAATTCAGGTTAACATTTGTGTTTTTAAGCAAAACGCCAGAATGGAAAGGTGTGATGGGGCCAAAAAATATTGGGACCCAGTCTGGAAATCAGAAAAATTATCAGCAGTGCCTTGCAGCCCTGCAAACCATTTAACCTTTCTGGAAAGTAAATGTATTACAATGAGTTTTAGCGGGAAGAGGAATCAGCCTAGGTGTGCTTAGACAACAGCAGTAGGAATGTGTCCAAAATCCAGGGATATGAGGTTATTACCAAGGGTATGGGTCTGGCAGGTGGTAGGAGTCTTGGTGATTCAAGGTAACTAAAGCAGTAGGCAAAGATGCACAAGAAGCGTGAGCCATTCTTTCCAAAAACTGCGCCAGAGATATTAGGATTCTAGGCCTGGGCACACTGTCTCTCTGCCATTAGTCAGCCCTGGGCAGGAAAACGGAGCAGTTCTCCTCTGCTGGACCACAGAACATCGCCCTCTCTCCTTATCTCCATAATATAAGGGGGAGGAGTTCTGTAGTCTAGCGTCAGAGAACCCAGGAAGGGTTGACCATACTATTTGGGACTTCAGTGCACATGAGGCAAGATGTTGTCAGCACAAACAATACGTTAGGAGCTCAAATTCTGGCAGAGCAATGGGTATCTTTCTGTCCTTTTTTAAAGAGACATTAAGAAATGTGCATGTACTACAAAGGTACTGAATACGGCTTTTTCTATTTTGCCCGGGCATATTAAAGTAGAATTGAGCTTTCAATCTTTTTATCAATAATGAGTCCAGATAATTTCTTTACATTTTTGCCTTACAGTCATTATATTTCCAAACACCTGGCTCCAATGATGTCTGCTCGGCTTCCCTGAAGGGGGAGCAGTCTCCAGTAGCTGTCCATCCACTAGCTTGGAGGAAGGAGATGCAGGAAGTAGGGGATTGGCTTGCCTTGTTGTGCCTCTGTGTTTGTGAAGACACACTCAGCTTACCAGCACACACCAGGGTGGCTTGATAGGACCCTGAAAGGGAAAGGAGCCACCATAAAAAGGGCCTGTGCTCAGGCTAATTCTAGGGAAACTAAAACTTTTAACATCAAGGAGCAGCACCCATTAGAAGTGATTTAAAAGAGAACTATGGGGTTAAGGCTTTTTCCCATAGTTCTCCTTAGGGTAACGGGAGGACACAAACTAGCGTCCTCCCGTCACCCTAGGCTCAGTATAACGAGAGCTGTAGCTCGCGGTATACTGAGACGCCGCAGCTGAAGCGGATCCCGACAATTGTGCCGGGATCCGCCCAGCTGCGTGACAGACACGCCCCCTCCCCCGTCCGTTCTGCCAGTCAGCGCTGGTGGTGGATTGGAGCGGGGAGGGGGGAATCCAGCCCCTCCCCTGTCACGGCAGAGAGCCGTGACAGGATCGAGAGGTGAGCGAACGCCGGTATGTGTTAGTTCACCTCCCGATCTACTGAGCCGACCTGTGACAGTCTCATTGTCACAGGTCGGCTAGAACTATGAGGCTGAGTGAAAAGCACTCACCTCATAGTTCTCCTTTAATTAACATTTGACATAGCTTAAAAACATTATGACTTTAAAGGAGAACTATGGGGTAAGCATATTTCCCCACAGTTCTCCAAAGGGTCACAGGAGGACATGAACTAGCATCCTCCCGTGACCCAAAACTCAGTATATCGTGAGCTACAGCTCGCGGTATACTGAGACCACCGCAGCCGGGACGGATCCCGACATTACTCTCAAGATCCACTCAGCTGCGTGATTGACAGCTAGCTCTGCCTATCTAGAGGCAGAGCCAGCTGTACCCGCCCCTCCCCCGTCTGTTCCGCCAGTCAGCGCTGGAGGATCGGAGCGGGG
>NW_017306271.1:3786439-3850417 GCF_000935625.1 Nanorana parkeri | reverse complement strand
GGTGTCGGAGTGGAGCGGGGAGGGGGCAATCCAGCCCCTCCCCTGTCACGGCAGAGAGCCGTGACAGGATCGAGAGGTGAGCGAACGCCGGTATGTGTTAGTTCACCTCCCGATCTACTGAGCCGACCTGTGACAGTCTCATTGTCACAGGTCGGCTAGAACTATGAGGCTGAGTGAAAAGCACTCACCTCATAGTTCTCCTTTAATTAACATTTGACATAGCTTAAAAACATTATGACTTTAAAGGAGAACTATGGGGTAAGCATATTTCCCCACAGTTCTCCAAAGGGTCACAGGAGGACATGAACTAGCATCCTCCCGTGACCCAAAACTCAGTATATCGTGAGCTACAGCTCGCGGTATACTGAGACCACCGCAGCCGGGACGGATCCCGACATTACTCTCAAGATCCACTCAGCTGCGTGATTGACAGCTAGCTCTGCCTATCTAGAGGCAGAGCCAGCTGTACCCGCCCCTCCCCCGTCTGTTCCGCCAGTCAGCGCTGGAGGATCGGAGCGGGGAGGGGGGAATCCCTGCAGGGAGACGTGAGTGACAGTCACGGCTCTCTGCAGGTACATGATCAAGAAGTGAGCGAGGGACGGTATGTTCCCGATTTATTGAGCTGACGTGTGACAGTTTCAATGTCCCACGTCGGCTCGAACTATGAGGTTGAGTAAAAATCACTCGCCTCATAGTTCTCCTTTAATAATCTCACAGGGTGGCCCAGAGTAAAGCCACAACTGGGGCAAATAATTAAAAAGAACGTGACCTAGGCTCCTCAGGGCAGGAAATGCTCTATGGAGAATTTACAGTCAGGCAGATTTTTAGGGGAATAGATTGATATCAGTTTTTGGTATCTGCTTCCAGATATCAGCATCTTTGGGCACCAAATGTTCCTTTAAAATTAAATTGGTAAATATCAAAAATAATTTTACACTGATTACTAGGCTTAGAAAACTAAAGACATGGTATAAAACTGTGTCATTGTAGCAGTAATTAACAAATTATTTTACAGCTTTTGGAAAAATGGAACGGTGGAACATATTGTTCCCTTACCACTAGCGTGGGTTTCCATAGTAATCATATAAAAAGGCCTATCAGGTGTTCAGACGCTTCAACGTTTCACAATGTAAATGAAAAGCACTCAAAAACATGTATTTATACTACGTAGGATGCTGCAATGTAAACATATGGGAAAAACAAGCACTTGAAACGTAAGCTTATATCAAAACAGAAGCAGAACACTACAATATGAAATGTACTGTATACTCTGATGACTACATAAAGCCGTAAGGAGCTGTAGGATGAGTTACAGAAAATGTATTCATTGATATTGTTATTTGCAGCCCTAGAACATACTGCAATGCAAAAACAAACTTTTAATATATTGCAGTTTAACAGTCCTTAGATGAGGTCGCTGCATTAGTTTTCTATTTTCAAACATTTGCACTTTGTTTTCCCCTGGTGATTCTGCCACACAATTCCAGAACTAGGATGACAGTGCTCACTTAACTCCTTGAAGACCCGTGCCGGGATAATTCCATTATGAATCCTCAAGGGGTTAAACAGGCTCTGTTCATATTTGTAGAGCCCGTGGCCGGCTTTACATTAGAAGCGATTCTGGCGACTCAGCTGTCGCCAGATCGTTTCTACGGGCCAGTGAAGTGGCTGACCCCCCCGCCCAACACCCTCGCCATGTTGCCCGGGCTTCTGTTCACCGATCCCCTTCCTGTACTATGGGACCGGGAGCGACGCTGATTACATCACTTCCAGTCCTATAGCTGTCATTGCCCGGCTCCTGAGGCCCAGCAATAAGCTATTGATGTGCGATCTGCACTTCAATAGCTTATCTAAAGTGGAAAGGTGATACTAGGGTATCAACTTAAAGAGGACTTTGTAAGCCCCCATGTGATAGCAATTAAAGTAAAGTTAAAAAAAAAGACTGTTTTAAAAAAAATATTAAATACAATAAATGTCTCCAGCACGGGCGTCTCCTTGTAAACACGCGTCGGGTGCGCCTACATACCAAAACAACGATTGTGCTACCCATGTTGGGTATCTCCGTGCACGCCATAGTGAGAACAATCATTCTAGGGCCAATATTTATATGTATCTCTAAACTGATGACCTGTAGGGGCTTTTAAAGTGTCGGCTGCTGACTTTTTGGGGTACTGAATTTTGTTGCAGTTTTACGAACGCACACAATTTTTAACCTGGACCTGTTGGGTATCTATTTACTCATTGTAACCTTATGAAAAAAAGGGTTTTATATGGTGTTTTGGGGCACTAAATTTAACTTAAGTGCATTTTTCAATATATGTTAGGGTTTGATAATAAGTTGCGCTAATGTCCTGCAACATAAAAATTTGCAACTGCCACCATTTTATTCTCCATGGTCTTGGCTTTCAGAAACTCTATAATGTTTGGGGATTTGAAGTAAGAAGGCCTTGGTCCTTAAGGGGTTAAACATCTCTGTCAGAACAACAAAACCATATTCTAAAATACACAGAGGGGTGGGGTTCTGTAATCCTCCTGGATAGCTGGAAACAATGTAATTGATGAGAATGCATTACAGAAAGTTGACAGCTCACAGGATTTCTGGCACATTCAACATATATTTTTATGGTATATTTAACAGGCCAAAAGGAACCAAATAAGAAAAGTTCACTGTTGGGGTTTACAAGCACTTTGACTGCTACTTTCATATGTGAGTTAAATGGGCTCTTCTTTCCAGCAGCATAAGATTCTCTATAGTTGATGAAGTAATTATTAGGCATGTTCTATTAGATGTAGCACATAGGGGTCTATTTATAACCAATTCAGATAGCCATTCGCTCAACTAATCTTCTCAAATGTTCGTTCTGTGCTAATGGATGCAAAAATGAAAGTTCTTGGTATATTTTCTTTTCAGGTCGAATGTTTTTAATCTAATACTGAATTTTGCCCACCAGATGGAGCTGTTAATGTAAGTATATATTCCCTATGCTCCTCACCTCCATCTTGTGGCCATTATGCATTATTACATAATAAATTGGTTCCTATGCCAGTGGGACATATTGCCCCTTTTTATATAAGGTCTCTACCTAATTTATAAATTCCTGCCACTAGAAAATTCTCTGTATGGCACAAAGTATTTAGCCAGAGGATCAACATGATAGTCAGGCAACCAGCAATTTCAGAATGACAGGTCAGTAATGGCAGCTTCCATGTTTCTCTATGACAGGTTTACTTCGAAGGGTTAGTTCACCTTTTCACAAAAAAATTAACTAACTCACAACACCCTCATCCCCCAGTCCCTGATGCACTTTGCTGCAAAATCATCGCCTGCTGGCCAATATAACTATCCTGACACTTGCAATCTTCACTACACAGCTCTGGAGGCTGTAAAGGAACATAATGCTTGCAATGGGAAGCAATCATTGGTCAGCCTGTCCAAGGTATGTCCCATCGCATTCCTGACCGGAAACAAACCCAAAGTCCTATGGGTGCCGAAGTGACTGCAGATGCCTCCGCCAATAGCACAAAATCGATAGATAGTCACTCGCACTCCAAGGAGTGCGAGTGACTATCTATCGATTTTGTGCCATTGGTAAGCCTGGTCACATGTGTGAGCCTTTATGGACACTCATGCCCAAATCCATATTCTGATTATTGTGTTACCAGTGTTTAGTATTTGATCATAATGCAGTTTTAAGCAACCCTCCATGCTGATCCAAAATAGTATTTAGTTTACATATACTGTACATACTGTAAGTGTTATAGTGACTTCAAGTGAGATAGTGGCCTGGTTAATCTTCTTCATGGCTTACTTTCACATTTATTGCCCCTTCAATATATCTGTTCCGATAAAATAGTCTAAGAATCCAATACTGTGTGTTTTCCATTTTAAAAAGTGCCTCACCGTGTCATCACAAATGGGACCTGTGTATCAATAATACACAACAACATGGGTTGGTGCCCCTGAAGAAAAATGTTTACATAAAAACGAACAATGGCAGTGGATTAAACTTTGGCTCCAAAATTGCTATGAGATACCGCTGCCACATCCAGCTTGTGATGGGTGACAGAACTGTGATGTCCAAAAGGCGATGTCTGTTGGGACTCCTGCTGCTGATGCACACAATGTTGCCCACCCCTTGTAAAATATGCCTTAAGATCCAGTGGAGTATCCATGCCTAGGATACTAAGGATAGTCTGATGGATCAAAGAAGCCAGCAAAGCAGGTTGGCCCATTTTTTGTGCCCACTGGAAAGATGAAGAACTTAGGGTTCATTCACACCATCAGCAGTGACTGGCGGTTTTCAGCAACTGAACAACAACAATCACTGCTAAGACACATAGAAAACAATTGATCTGTGTTCTGTTCACACCACAACAAAGATTTGATGTGCAGTGAGAAAAAACTAAGACAGCCTACATTTTTTCACAGCGCACTGGATCACACAGCAGGTCACAGCAGCACAGCACACTGCGTTGCTGTGCAGAGACCTGAATGGAGTGTACACTTGTGTATGCTTAGGGGATGAAAATCACCAAAGATGGCCTAAGAACAACCTAGATCATGTAAAGGTTCTTTAATGCCTAGGGTCTGAAGTTCAGAAACCTTGCCAGCTGAAGTCACTGCAAAGAGATACCATATTAAGGAATCAGCTAAAGGCTCAAATGGTGGCCCTGGGAGGTCTTTTGGGTGGTGTCAGTATGAACAGTGCCTTTAGAAATTGGACCATCAATGCCTCCTTGTCCATAAGAGAGTAGAGTGCAGGGATTGGAACTTTTATTGTATTAATTTAAATAGGCCAGTCTACGCTTCTCTGTATAAAATCAAGAAAATCTACAACTAATGGTGTGCACGGATCTATTTTGCTTGCACCAGTGTATTCAATAAAGATTTTTCACACTTTAAAGTAGGGGAGGCTTGTTGAATACTTCTCTGGCTTAAAAAGGTGTGTCTTTTAAAGAATCCAATAGGCCCCTAGCTTTTAGCTTCTTCCTCTCAATTATCATTCCGCTGATCTTAGTTTCCCTGGAAATGGGTAAACCCATTGCCCCTGGATGAGGAGGTTTTTCACTATGGAAAGTGCCCATGGGTCCAATAGTTTTATCTTTCACAGCAGTGGAAACCACAGTCTGCAAGACCAAAGAGGAAGAATTGCAATCACCTCCACCTTCTTGAGTTGGATTTTCTGAAGCACTGTCAAGATCAGGGATGTAGACTAGAGGAAAGGACCATTTCTGTGCCAATGCATCCATCACTAAGATGTGGGGATCATAATTCCTGGAAAAGTAGAAAGGTAGATGGTCATTTTTATTATAGATGAGTAGTATAACCCTGAGCTCAGGTGTGCTATGTAGCCTACAGCTGCTGTGTATTGTCTACCAGGGATATATGAAAACTATAATTGCTTATACACAGCGCTCCTAATTAAAAAAATATCTAGAGAAAAACTACCCAAATAAAATCTGAAAATCCGACTGGATGTATAATGCAATAAAAATATAAAATACATAAACAACCGAGATAGAGATATACAACTATCAGACAGCAAGTGCTTCTCTGTGTAATCTTAACAAAACATGTAATTAAGGTGCAAAATCACATCTATTAAATTGCAGTTAGTGCCAGTTATAAAAAGTGCAAATATCCTTCTGCAATAACTTGTAATTGCCAATATAATTCCTGGCTGACAGGAAGGTATCACTTTTTACTTTCTTGATATTTTGATGAATTGCAATATCTTGCTCTTGAGGAAGATACACCCTCCCTGCCGCCATATCGTTTTGTAAACCTATATATGCCAGGCTTTGTGTTGGTTCAAGCTGGCTCTTCTTGCTATTGATAAGCTATCCAAATCTCTTTAGGTACTGTAGACTTCTGTCCTGGTAGACCACTACCTTGTCCCTCGTTGGACTTCTGTTTCTCAGATCACAACAAAAAAAGGCAAACAGAACCTTTGTGAATGTTTTCGGAGTGGTTGCAATTCCAAAAGGGAGACAGCAGAGGTGGAAGTGCTAAAGCATAGAAACTTCTAATGTGGAGGGAAGATAGGTATATGCAGGTAGGCGTCCTAAAGATCTATGGACAGAAGACAGTCTTTTTCACAAATTATCTTGAAAGACTTTACCCATAAGAAGAAATTGAGTCTTTAGAGGTTTAACAGTGGCCTGAGGCCTCCCGTTGCTTTTGGTATTAATAACAGAGAGAAATCAAATCCTGATCTTCTCTCTTAAACCAGTAGTGGAATTATTTCCAGCACAGAGTAGTATGGCTACATAGTCCAGTAGGCATGCTTTCCTTTATGGATACATTGGGTACTCTAGTGTCAGGAAGCCAGAGCCAGAGTTAGAGCCAGAATTATTTCATGGCAGTTTGCGCATGTGCATAGTGCAGCTAATGTATCATGTGCAGCGCCTCTGCGTAAGCGTGCGAGGGTGTGCGTCGACGTGTTGTTTGAGATTTTGGCGCCCTCTGGGCTATATAAGGCTGTGGCTAACAAACCTCCTTTGCTGTCAGATTGTCAATATACTACTCTGCAATCCTTGCCTGCTGGACTTACAACCATCGCTGTTCTCCTGCTCATCAGTTTCAGCTACTACTGGCACTCCTGCAAATGCACTGAGTCCAAAGTTGTATGTATGGCCTCTTGAAATTGTCATTGACACCCAATGGTCTCCAACTTCATCAACTCAAAATGAAGCATTTTAATGTGGCTCTCACTAAGAAAGACTGCACAGGCTTTGTTTCAGAAAGATTTCTCTCCCTGACAACTTGGTTATCTTAGCATTGCTGTTCTTGAGAAATTAACTTTATTTTCCTCTCCAAGAACTTCTGGTGTATTTCTGCCCAGGCTTGTTAGATCTGGCATCTTGGTTTCCGAAACATAGCCTCTTGTCCAGAAAGGACTGCTGGCTCCTTCACCTATTATGAGAACTCAGAGCACATTTGCCTCCTTTCACCCTTTGAATTGCTTCTTCCAGAGTACTTCCGAAACATTTTTCCTGTCACAAGAAATGGAGTGCCAAGATTCTAAGTCATAAAGCTCTTCTGGGCATAATTAATAGCAGAATGGTTCTTGACACAGTTCAGACAAAGCCCATGGATATTTCTGTCAATAAGCCTGATGTTAATTTGACCTCTGACAAAGCTGTGAATATGTCTGCCTTGTCCACGTCCATTTTTAATGCCTCTTCTATATTATTCCCCTACACACCTTAAAAACTGTTAAAACAGAAGTGAGGGCCATGGAAGGTTTACAAGCCACAGCTGCTGCTTCATTGATTGTTTTCAAGTCTGTGTCCACTTGCCTGTTAATGACGTCCTCAAAAGTCACTGCATTATCCAGCAATAAGGTGACATGCTTGGCCAGGCTCATTAAAAATGCATTCACTGCATCCATTAACATGTAACACTTACAAAGTCAATTCTAGAAGTCTTCTTAAATGACCTAGCCCACTCAACTTCTAGCAGCTCTTAAATCTCTATAATTTGTTGGAAAGTTACTGGCTCTTTTTTTAACTGGAAAATATTTTCTGAAAACTTTTTAGGTTGTGATGGCTCCTCCTTCCACATTATAGCTTATTTGACAGTTTGTATGGTGGGATTAGTGCAAAATCTAAATATTGTGTAAAACATGCTACTTTAACCCAGACTGGTCTGAATCTCTGGTCACTGAAGCAGCCCCCACTTTGACTCCATGAGAATTATAAAGCTCTGGAGATGTTTCTCTTAATGCTCTTTTGGTGGTGACATAGAAGCTAATCTGTTTCACATGCATTTCTTTGCATTGAAGCTTCTTTTGACTTGGTACTGAAATTCCCTGTATGCACTGTTCTTCTACGATCCTCTGTGCAGGGTAACTCCCACCTGGATCTCCTCAAAGTTCCATGGCACTGTGGTGTAGGTGAGATCACATTTTTTTCTCCAGTGACAGGAAGAGTACTAGAAAAAAACGTATAACTCTAGCCATTAGTACATTTATCGGCAGTGATTTCAGCTAAGAGTGTAGATTTGTTCAAGAAACGTTTGGACAATTTCTTGAGGGACCGTAATATCCAGGGATACCAGTATCCCTAAGAATGAGATGATGTGTGGACCTATATGGGTTGGACTTGATGGACATATGTCTTTATTTAACCCCAAATACTATGTATCCCATGGCAGTGTCCAACTTCCCAGGCCTTTTGTTTGACAATAGTTTTAGATTATTAGTCCTAAAAATGGCTAAAATTCACTCATATGATTTGCTCTCCTTTAGCCTTCAATGGATTTCTTCACTAACTTCGTGTTTGTCAAATTTTTAAACATATTCACTAAATCTTTTATGGATCAAACCCAGGCAGAAACACTTATCTCTATTATTTAATTGACCTGTTGTGAGTATTTCATTGCTGTCTCTATCCCCACTGGGGAGATTCATCCTACTTATCTAAAACATTTCTAAAATATGTTCATAAGACAATATCTTACCTTTAAATGACTGCCAAAGTGACTTTAAACAAATGTGCCTTTATGGATTTAGCATTTCAGTGTACAATAAATCAAAAGAAATGAATTATGAATATCAAGCACCGTATTTTAGATTGGCAGTGAAATTATTAATGTAGAGCGAGGCAGGAATCAAAGACCATACACATTTGCTGTAGTACTGTCAGTCTAATCTTTCTTCCGTACAATTCCAGCATACATAAATTGCAAAGACTCATGTTTATGATTAAAATGAGATCATTGTGTACTTTTATTTTTTCCCCAGATATTAAAATTCAGAAACCCATCTAAATTTTTAAATTATATGTCAAGTACTCTATGTACTGTGACTGTGTAATTGCATAAATAAATATTACCAGCCATATCACAATTTGTAAACATTTTCTAACGTATATATATAAAGAGCTTTCAGTTAGTCTCAGAACAGGAAGAATAACACTCGGTGGGCAGATTTATTAAAATGAATCTTGGTGCTAGCGACAATCACATCCAAAGAAATTAACATTACCCCCTGTTGGCGCATCCATTGTCAGCCAGCCATAACCCAGAACAAGTGCATAATTGCAGTCCGGACAGAATGGTTTGTGTCTGTACCACAGTCCAGCATTTAGTAACCCCTGGTCTAGAAGTTGCAGTAATTCAGGTGGATCCTGAAACCTCTTAAATCAATGGTAGAAATGTTTCATTATTTGAAGTATCTGGGTCTAGTCCTGGACACAGCTCAGGCCAAAGAGTGCCTTCGACAGAAGAAGCTTCAGACTTTTCGCTCTCAGATTCAGGCTTCTCAAACTATGAGTCACCTGACTTTCCGCTTTTGCATGAGTGTCCTGGGCCTGATGGTAGCCACCTTTCTATTAGTTGTTTTTGCCTAGTTTCACTCCAGACATCTTTAATGCAACATCCTATCATTGGAAACAATTCAGTCGAGCAGCTGGACATAACAATTCATTTATAATGAACGATCAGGTTGTCCATTGTGTCGTGACTCAGGATTTGGTCTACGTCAAAGTCTCCTCTCCCTATCAACATCCTGGAACTTTGAATAAATTGACTGTTTCTGCAGGGTTGGACCATCCTTCTGGAATTCCATTCTGATCCAGATTCAGTTGGACAATGAAGGAAGGAAGAATCAAAAGTCTTGCAGTACTAAGACAAGTAGCTTGGATTCTGTCCTTGGCAAAACTAAAGTTCCCACTATTTTCTCCCAGGGGTAGACAGTTGACAGATCGACTTCCTCAGCCAGTAATGTCTAGACCTAGGGTGCGGTCCCTACATCCAGAGGTGTTTCAGTACCTGTGTCGTAGATGGCTGACACCAAATGTTTCGGCCTCCTGGTTCCACAACAAACTGGACACGGATCCTCTAGCCGAAGCAGTGGATGCTCTGGTTTCTCCAATAAATTAATACACCCCATGCCTTTCATCCCCTGAAACGTGTTCCTTGTCCACTTGACAAGAGGGCATTCCGATGATCCTCATTGCTGCTGATTGGGCCAGAAGGAATATGGTACGCTTACCTGGTAAGACTCCCGGCAGCCACCCTGTGGGATCATCAGGAACGTCTGTTCCAAGGACCGTTTTGACATTCTACTTTATCAGAATCTCTGAATCTGCTTCCCTTAACTTTAAGCCTTATCATCAGATTACAGGCATCCTTCACTAGCTGTGAATAGCAGAACTTTTACCCTAGGAGTTTCTCCGTACGATGAATCCTCTCCTTCCTGCAGCTAGACCAGCGTTTGGCTCTCATCACTTGCAAGGGGAAGGTTTATACATGGCCTATTTTTTTCATGGTCCATTGGTTCAATCCTTGATTTAGACCTTTCTAAAGTGAGTCTCCGATGAAGTCCCCCTATTTGTTTCCCTGTGACTTTGTGGAATCTGAATCTTGTTCTCTCTGCACATTAAAGATTACAGTGTAAACCCATTGAGGACATTCCTCTCTCGACGTTCATGCACAAATGTGTTTCTTTAAGCTCTCTAGGAGGAATGTGTCTGTCAGGGTACATCAGTCAACAGCCATAGTACAGCTATTGCCCGGACCGCTAGTACTGCGCATGCGCGAAGATGTGCACGTTCACGCGCAAAAACGTGCACACGCAAGTAACGTGCACACGCATTCCCTTGGCGCCAGGCGGGCTTTTTAAAGATGGCTCCTGCATCTGCACTTTGCTGAGAGATCTTCAGCTATAACCTGCATCTGTGTTTCTGCTCCTGATACCTGTTTCACCCAGCTTGATTCTTGACTCTGCCTGCTTGCTGCCTGCCTTGTGACCTTCGGCTCGTCCCTGACCATTCTCCTGCCTCCTGATTCGCTACCACTGTGCTCGTTAGTGTATGACCCGGCCTGTTCCTGACTCTGCTTCTGTCGCCTGCTTTTGTACCACGCTGAACGCACGTTACCGATTTGGCTTGTCCCTGATTACACCTCAGACTCTCACACAAGTGTCGTCTGGTCTGCCATCGACCACTAGCTGCATCTGGCGCCCTGTGGTCCGCATCAGCACATCCAGTGTGTCCAGCAGTCATACCAGCCACAGGCACTCGTGTCCCTCTCTGAAACTACTGTTTCATCTCCAGTGGGGCACAGACAAGAGCAGCAAGGGAAGGCCTTCCTCGTCACTTCAGGCTCATACCAATGTACGTGACAGTGTCTGAGCTGGTGGCTTTATTTTGCAAGGAACTCTTTCTGGTTTTGTATAGAAACATGGTGGTGCTGAGGCCCAGGACTTCTGTCTTACATAATATATGTTCTGCCTTCAACCTTAACCAGGACATTGTTCTCCTATCGCAAAAGGAATTTCCCTCCATTTTCTGGATGTTTTGGTCTCAGCCAGTGCTTCTTCAGGAAGGTTAATTCCAATTTTGTCATCCTGGATAGTCCCCATAAGCGTACATCTACCTCTCATTTCACCATCTCTAGGTGGCTCAGACAGAACATCATTCAAGCTTATGGTCTCAAAGATCGTGTTCCACCCTTTCCTGTCGAAGTGCACTTTATTCGATCTGTGAGTGCTTCTTGCTCCTTTCAGCATCATGCAATGTTTCCCAGTTTGCAAGGCTCCCACCTGTTCTTCTGTCTTATTTTCCTAAGTTCTACCAGAATTTTGTTTCAGAGACCGTTGGTCTTTTACTCCTTGATTCAGACCTTTGTAAGGGCCCTAATCTGATGCTAGCTTCAATCCTTCAGGTGACTTTTAATGCTGCAGGTTTAGCAAAACAGTTTTCTGGGTTTTTTTTCTTTGGTCTGTTAGTCTTTGTTTCTACGTTGCCCACCCCTCTGTTGGACTGCTTTTGGATTTTCCGACAGTCTAAGAAATCCTGTGTCCCTCAATGGACGAATGGATTATTTTGTTATTCTGTGTGTATGTTTAAAAACTGCACCGTACCATATATAATGTTACATAGCAGTGGCGTCACAACAGAGGTGTGGGGGGTGCGGCCCGCACCCGGGTGCCACCATTGGAGGGGTCACCAAAATGACTCACAGTCATTTTGGTGTCACCCCCCTCTGAAAAGTCAGGCGCTCGGTCATGGACAGTATCAGGAGAGAGGGGACCCGCCGGCATACCTTATCCCGCCTGGTGACTGCCCCCTCCTCTCTCTGCCGGCATCCATCACCAAGATGGCTGCCGGCAGGTATCAGAATAATGCTGTGCGTGCACGATGATGTCATCGTGCACGCGCGTGTTGCCGTCACGCGCATGCGCAGTGACGTCTCGGCGGGGTGACACACGGTTACCGCTCCGGGTGTCACCCAGCCTCGGGACGCCCCTGTTACGTAGTTACATAGTATTTGAGGTTGAATAAAGACATAAGTCCATCAAGTCCAACCTATTGTATGTGTGTGTGTGTATGTGTATGTATAGGTCCCTGTGTCATCTCATTCTTAAGAGTGCCTGTACCACTGTACTAGACGGTCTCTCAGGAAATCGTCCAAAAGCTTCTTGAATGATTCCACACTATTTGCTGCAATCACTGCCTGTGGAAGAGAGTTCCAGACCCTAACCGCTCTAACTGAGAAGAACCCCCTTCGCCACTTGTGTTGGAATTTTTTTTCCACCAATTTTAGGTGGTGGCCTCTAGTCTTTGTTATGGAGTTAATCGTACAGAGTTTGTTGCTAATGTTGCTATGACCATTAAACACCTTGTACATGAAAATCATATCCCCCTTAATCTCCTTACTTCCAACGAGAACATATTTAAATTTAGTAGCCTGTTCTCATAGCTCTGGTCCTCCATTCCCTTAATGAGTTTGGGATACAGATAATCAGACAGCATTCTGGCTGTGATTGAAAATAAGAAATAAGTTCAGCAAAAAAATATTAGTTCTCATACTGAATCACATGCCTGATTTTTGATAAAACATGAATTAGCTGTTATGTTTTTAGAATTTACTTAAAGCGGAACTCCAGGCACATATAAAATACACAAATTAGTATTATGTATTCATTAAAAGATTAAATGTATTTAAAGGGCTAAATCACATGTTTGCATTGCAGTATAGTGCATGTTACATACATTGCCATTTATTTGAATGGCACCCTAACACACTGGGCAGCTTTGATTTACATGTATTGCAGCGTACCACAATGCAAGGTAATGCACAACCATGCAAAAATGCCACATGTACAGTATGGTTTTGGTGCATTCTGGTGCATTGGCAGCCTATTCAAAATGAACGGGTTGACTTTATGCAATGTGACAACACATGTGACACAACGCACATGTGTTAACATAATTCACATGTACAGCATAGTGTAATGGACTGTCAATATAAACAGTGTAAGTACCTGAATGTGGCCTGCTATCAGCCTCTTGCAGTTTCTGTACAGCAGAGTTCAGTTTGGGGGAGGAAGAAGTAACACAAGGAGCCAATCATTTGTACTGCAGTGCTCATGTGCTAACAAGGAATATACTGATAGGAGGAGAGAGCAGAATAACAGAGAGATTAGCTCATCACTCTGCAGCTTCTCCTTTTACTGTCCAATCACACGCTGGGATAGAGACGAGATCATTAAGTGTTTTACTTTACTGCAACAGAGGAAAATCAGGTTTCCTGTCCTGCCAGACAGAGCTACACTGTATTGCAGAGGTGTCTAAATCTTTAAACTAGACAGAAATACAAATCTTTTGGTAGTTATAAAAAGCTTATCTCAGTATTCAATCTGAGTGTTCAGACAGCTGCTTAGAATTTGTCCTTAAAGGAGAACTATGGGGTCAGTGTTTTTCCCCATAGTTCTCCTTGGGGTAACGGGAGGACACAAACTAGAGTCCTCCCGTCACCCTAAGCTCAGTATATCGCGAGCTACAGCTCGCGGTATACTGAGACGCCGCACCTGGAGCGACTTAGATGACGGGATCCGCCCAGCTGCGTGAGTGACAGCTGGCTCTGCCTATCTAGAGGCAGAGCCAGCTGTACCCGCCCCCTCCCCCTTCCGTTCCGCCAGTCAGCGCTGGCAGATCGGAGCGGGGAGAGGGGAATCCAGCCCCTCCCCCTGTCACGGCAGAGAGCCGTGACAGGATCGAGAGGTGAGGGAACCCGGTATGTTTTCCCTCACCTCCCGATCTACTGAGCCGACCTGTGACAGTCTCATTGTCACAGGTCGGTTTAGAACTATGACGTGAGTGGAAATCACTCATGTCATAGTTCTCCTTTAACCCTTGGATTACTGTAATTATGTTAAAGGAGAAGTATTGGCAGAGAAAAATATGCTCTTCAGATTCATTCTTAGAGTCAACACGTGACACTGCAGCTGTCACACGCCAGCTCTATAGATCACTCAGATCATGTGTTTCTCCCTGCAGAGAGCAGTGATGTGTCAGTCACCTCTCTACCCACAGAGATTTTCCCCTCTCCTCTCTTTTCCTCCAGCGCTCATTGGAGGGACAGACAGTTGAGGGGGCGGGCACAACTGGTTCTGGCTCTAGTGAGGCAGAGCCATCTGTCAATCAAGCAGCAGGGTGGATCCTTCCCATCTGCAATGCAGCTCTGCGTTGTCCACATATAGGGGGTTATTCACTAAAGAGCCGAAGGATCCAGCCGTAGCATCGGCTGATTCTTCAGCTCTTTTCGACCGCCTCAGCCCTTTGGTTCAGTCAAACCGAAGGGCTGCTGTAAAGGCTATTCACAATATCCCATACAGAAGCTGAAGGCAGCCGAGCGGCTCAGCCGAGCCGAAGGCATATGCTTCGGCTCGACTGAGCCCAAGTGACAGCCGAAGCATGAAGAAAGGTTGACCAAAGCTGACCGATCTCCATGCAAATGTCAGCCGGGCGGAGCCAGCCTTGATTTCACCTCCCCACGCTCAGGGGTGTGAGACAAGAGCTGCCAGGGAGGCCTCCCCAGCTCATTCAGCCCTCTACCAAGTATGTGATATGTCTTTGTTCTTATTTACCCAGGTCATGGTATAGCAAGTTGTAGTTAGTACATTCAGCTGGACTTGTTCTGTAATGTTAAAGATGTTTCAAAGTTTACCCAAGCCACTTCTTTAGTTCTAATAATTGTCAAGAACATAACCAACATTTATACAGGTACCACAGTCACCTTACGTCCAATTACGATGGAATGTGTTAGGGCATATATTGATTGTCCTTGAACAGCATGACAACCCAGACTGGGCTTTCATTAAAATATTCACAAGGTCAAGCGAAAACATGGTACCATCAAACAGGGAAGAAGCAGAACACACAGAGTATTATAGGCATTCATATGTAACTGGATCGTCAGAAAAACTCAAAAGGATTTTTAGCAAACATTGCATCGCTGTGTCTTTCAAGCCTAGCTATCCACTGAGACAGAAGCTTGTATATCCAAAAGACCTAACACCAACCGCAAAAGAAGTAACTCGGTAATTGCAGTGCAGTGTAGTGAGTAATGCAGAGACTTGTACATTGAGAAGACTAAACAACCTCTCAAAAAAAATGGCTTAACATAGGAGTCTAAGTCAGAACACTCAGCGGTTTTTCTACACCTTCAGAAAAAGAAACATTATTTTGATAACAGTGTTGTGTACATTTTCGAGAGAGGACAAACTGGTGTGCAAGAGGCATGAAAGGCCATCTACATCAAAGTAGAGCAACCATACCTGAACAGGGGTGGGGGCCTTTGACAACATCTGTTTTGTACATGTAATGCCATTTTAACATCCCCGATGATTTGATAACAATTTACACATTCTGCTTTGTAATAAACACCTATGCAGACTTTTAAAGAATACTTAACTAAAACAGGGTGGTCCCACAACTTGCACAAGTCCCATCCTGTTCTTGAACAATCAACATCTGCCTTGACACATTCTATGGTGATTGGATTAAAGTGACCGTGCTACCTGGATATAAATTCTGGGGTATGTTCCTGACAGTTATTAGAACTAAAGAAGTGGTTTCAATAAGCTAAAAATGTGACTAGCTACTTCTGGATGATGAAACAGATTGGCGCTATATACATTCTCTATAAAAATAATAATAATCATATTTTAATGGAAGCTGTTTAGAGACACTATAAAGAGTCAGTCATATTTTACATCTACGTCTATGTCTCTCTATAAGGGACAGTTTACAGGAAGAAAAATCAGACAGATCTAGCAGTAATACTTTAATCATACACTAATGTGCTACTGAAAATGTGAAACAGATTATAGAAATAGATCAATCATTAAGAAAATGTCTAAAAATAAATATCAGCTACAACATATAATAACTTTTTTTTTACTTTTTTTAGACAACCACAGGGGTATGGGGAACAGGTTATCATTTTATAATATCTATTTATTTTTAATAAAAAGTACAATTTTAGTCCAATAGATCTGACACATGGTGAAGGTAGAGCATGTTGTGATCTTGTTTTGCAGTGTTAGATGTCTTTATGCCACAAAGCACTTGATGACCCGTTACTAATTGTTTGAAGACCATAATCTTGACATCCTACTTATCATCTGTATGTGTGAATGGTTTTGCAATTCAGACTTTCAATTTTTAGAACGATTACAACAATGTGAGATAAAAGACGAACAATATGACACTTACAGTAAATGACTGAACTCTTCTATACCAATAACAGGCTACCATAATAGACCTTCACATTAAGTCATTTTGCCACCCGATCTAAATTTGCTACCATTCCTTTATATACACTTTTGGCAGCAAAACATTATCTGGATTATTAAAACAGTTATGTGGCAAACAATCTGGGGTCAATCATAGAAGGACTATGATCATACATTTGCCTCAGTCATATAAATAGACCCATTAGGGCCACACACACTGCCAATTCAGCTGCTAATGATACCTCACCAGTAGCAAAATTATTGAAACATGAGTGCATATTTCTTAAATGGAAGTCCCTTATCTGGCTGAAGCATTGCAGTATCTCTGCATCCACTATAAAGGAAGCTGTTCCAGATTGACTCCTTACTGGTTCAAGCATTGATGAACAACACCATAGGTGAATTTGAGATTTAGCAATTTTGTCACTAATGAGTTGTCACCAGTGACAGAGTTGCTTGTGTGACATAGACCCGTGATGCCCAGCACTTAGTTAGCATATTATGCTGACTTAATGTCATAATAGCTTGTAAGAGCTGTCCATCTGTGGCTGGCTATAGATGGGTAGATTTCCAAAAGGTTTGACACAGGATGGGAAACCTTCTTTTTTCTTTATGAATTCTCTATGCATTGGAACCTCCCATCAATGTATCTTTTACCTTGGTCAGTATCCTTTGAGAATGCTTTGTCTCAACTGATACTTTAAAGTACTATAAAGACAAACACCAGACAATAAATAACATTAACAAACTACTAATGCTCATGAGACAATGTTTCAGCTGTACTAAAGATAAAAAGGCAAAATAATGCGTCTTCAGCATAACTTTTATATAATCTTTTAAAGCCATAGAAAGGAGCCATATAATAGACATGTGCAATTTGTTTCATTTCGAATTGAAAGTTGTATGAATTTCTGTAAATTCAGACATACGGACTTCCGAATGACAGAAATAAGAATCCAAACGAATCTGAATGTTTGATAATGACATTCATATACATCTGAATTTCATTTGGAATGAAACAAAGAAGCAGGAGAGCTGTGTGTCATTTATTGCTCTCCAACTTCTCTGCTCTTTGTTGACATTCTGGACTTGTATACCGAACGCCAACAAAGTAACAGGATATTGTTACAAAATGTAAACAAAGAAGGAAGCTGAGAGCTATGTGCTATTCTGTAACAGCTTCTGCTTCTTTGCTGACATTCCGATCTAAAATGTAAACAAAGAATTTGACACAAAAGTGTTAAACAATCCACAGCCATAATAATATTTAAAAAAGCAGTGTGTGGTCCCCCTGACAATTCATATCAGACCCTTTAGGTCTGGTAGAAATGTTAATCCCTTAATATGGCAGCAACCTGGCAGGGCAGGAAAGGGGGGAGACAAACAAGCGCCCCCCCTCCCGGCACCATACCAGGCCACATGTCCTTGGCATTGGGAGGGTACTTTCTGGGGGAGGACAAGGGCCTCTTCCTCACAACCCTGGCTCAGCGGTTGTGGGGGCCTGTGGGCACGGGGGCTTATCTGCATCTGGGTACCCCCTTTCATAAAGGGGGCACCCAGATGCTGCCCCCTCTTGTGAATGAGTAAGGGGTAGTTGTACACCTACCCATTCCCTAAAGAGTTAAATAAAATGTAAATAAACACACAACACCTTAGAAAAAATCCTTTAATCGAACAAAAAACACAACACAACTTTTTTACAATTCCTTTATTTAAAAAAAAAATTCCCACCATGTCTAGCCAGCATCCTCCGATGGACGAAAAAAAGAAAAAAAAAAGAAAAATACCCGACAATGGCTGCCCGATAACATGTTTACATCGGGTAGTGGGCAGAAATAAACAAAGCCTGCTATTGGCTATTTCAAGTTGGTTAATTCCCCTGCCCATTACCTGATGTCAATCACAGAGGAGCGGTCCTCTCCTCTGCGGGAGCAATAGCCATTCTGCTATTGGCTATTTTAAATTGCAATAGCAGGCTGGCTATTGCTCTGCCCACTGCCTTCTGTCAATCAGCAGAGGAGCGGACCTGAGAGAGAACTTTCTCTCTTAGGTTTGCCCCTTTGCTAATGGTCTGAAGTTTAAAAAGAATTAAAGTAAACATTTAAGTTAACTTTTCTGCCAATTTTCGTTCGTAATTATCATTTAACTCATCCAAAATTAACGAAAATTCGGATTCATCCGAATCCGAATCCCGAAACGAATTGACTTTCAGACCCAAATCCCGAAAAACTAAATAACGAAACTAAACAATTTTTTTTGCCAGCTTACATATCTACCATATAAGAGTCAAGGAGAAGAAAGGAGGTGGTGGTCATGCAGTTAAGCTTGAGTATGTATTATCTTAAATGTAGTTTAAGTGGGTTTTGCTTATGTCTGAATGGTATTAATTACTCCAGGATATCCATTCTTTTTGTGTATCTAATATTATGCAAGACAGTTTTTCATTTAACATAAAGCTACCTATTCTAGGCTTTACGTCTGTAAAATTAAGATTTTGCCTGCTCCATGCTTTTTCAGTTAGTAAACAAAGTTGCTAATTTATGTTGCGTATTAGATTGAGATTAATTTCTTCCATGAAGCAAAGCCATTCAAGCGTTCACAAAAATCCAAAAACTCTAGCTCAGAACCTCACTGGATTTTGTCATGTCCACCAAATGTGGAGGATACCTCCAACATCATCACATCAAAAGAATGTTATTTGTGTAAACAAATCTGTGTTGCACATTAGAGAGGAGACAGACCAGTAGATTCATTGTATATGACTTTCTTGATTAGGGATGTTGAAAGGTTTTCGGAGGTCACTCTAAAAGCATGTTCACAATGCAAGCTGATGGGTTGACATATTTTGACTGAAAAATACAGTTATATAAGACTGAGCTAAAGGAATCTAGAGGAACCCGCCTGAGAACCTAAAGGTTTTCCAAATCTTTAAAACTATTTAAAGCTAGTCTAAATAATGTTCATGCAACCTGCACAAGAATATGGAAAATATTTTAGCAGGTAGTGACTTCAATCAATCATTGCAGAGCTACAGCTGTTAGAGCTATTTGGTGTGTGTTAGACGCCAAGTAACCCACTCTGCTCTGTGGTTCCTCCCATGTGGAAGCACAAGGTACAGCTGGGGAAACAGGCATTTGAGGTGTCAAAAGCCACAAGTGGCCAAAGATTATTTGAATCGTCAATCACCATACAGGTAAGCATTATCCATCTTATTTTACAGAATGCCTGTAATTTTAGAAACAGGTTTACGTTAATATTAGTGAGCATGATATGATGGAGGAGTAGTTGGTATTTTGAGGAATAGTCATAATGGATACTCAAATGTGTGCAGGGGCGTCAATTGTGCAGTCTGGGTGGCTGCATAATATTTCTAAAGACTGGGAACCCTTGTTCACCTTTTTTCCTGTATGCAAATCTGGGCACTTTATGGATGCTAAGCCTCTTTTGCTGCTAATAAAATACATTATTCTGTTTTGTAAAGCCTTTAGGACATAGATTGGGTCAGCACGCAGCTAAGTCCAAACTTCTGTGTGGGGGTCCCCGGCGGAACGCCGGCTGTCCCTTAGATTCTACGCCCTGGGGATCCCGAGCCACCTGCTTGCCTGTGGGCTCACATCCCTAGTACCGTGACAGCAGTCCATCTGTGCAGCAGGAAGGAGATACACTTCAGTGATCCCAGAAGCAGGGAGCAGGCTCAGATGGTCTGGCGAGTATAACCTTCTTTTTTTTTTAGCACCTAGAAAAAAAACGAGCACTTAACCCTTGCAGTGTGGGGGTAGCCCCACTGTAAGTGTTAATACAATTTTTAAACAGAGTTGTTCTTTAATACTCAATCCCTCTCCAGCACAGTCTCCCACAGCAATTGCTTCTCACCACTAGATGTCCTTAGTCTTCTGGGTTGAATGACATCCTGCATCACTGTGCAATCACGGACTGTACAGTGCACACATTGGGCATACAGCCCAGTCAGCAAGAGCTGCCACCTTCCTGCTTGTGTTCTCCGCATCAAGCCCGGTCCAGTCTCCAATTGTTGGTTGCCAAGATGTTTACAGCCACCAGCATCCTAGCAATTAATGAGGTCATGTCATGCTGTATGACCTGACCCAGTCCACTTGCCCCAGAAGAGGACAGATCTTCAGTCACAGAAGTCTGCCTGTGTTCAGGGTGACACCAGACATGCTCTGCCAAGCTTTTGCACTACCCTGTTGGGGGTAGTGGGATCATCATCAATGCAGTATTTTAAAACAGGATGCTGAAGTGACACTACACAGGGGTGGTAGTGGCTCCTGATGCTGATGTGAAGGGAGAACTGAGGACTTTGATGTGATGGGGGGATCCTGATGTGAAGAGTAGGCCTTAGTTGTGAAGGGGGGCTCCTGATGTAAACAGGGTGCTCCAGATATGAACAGGGGCTCCTGGTGTGAATGGGGTCTACAGATCTGAAAGGGGGCCTCTAATGAGAAGGGGAGTGGGGAGAATCTGATGTCAGTGGACTTCCTGATATGAATCGGGAGTCTACTGATCTGAACAGGGCCTCCTGGTATAAAAGGATGGCTCCTGATGTGAACAGGGGCTCCAGTGTGAACTGGGGGGTCTTGATGTAAAGGATGGACTCTGGTGTTAAGGTCCTGATGTGAACCAGAGGCTCCTGATGTGAACAGAGGGCTTCTGATTTTTACAGGCAGTCACTCCCCACCAATGCTGGTGGGGTTATTTTTACAGCCAGTCACTAATTACCAATGCTGAGGGTGGGGGATTTTACTGCCAGCCACTAACCACCAATGCTTCTGACTAAGGATGCACCAATACCGAGTATTTGGGCCAGTACTTGTACTGGCCCAAATGCTCCAATACTTACCCTGATACCGAAACTTCCGGTAGAGGGAACATGGAGCCAGCTTCCCATCCAATCAGGAAGCTGGGCCATGGGTAATGACTCACGGCCTGGCTTCCTGATTGGCCGGGAAGCCAGCTCCATGGTGTTTGGCCAGATCGATGCTGATTGGCCGGGAAGCCAGCTTCCCAGCCAATCAGCATCGAACCAGGCAAACAACATGTCCACGGGTAATGACCCACCTCCCGGCCTCCTGATTGGCCGGGGAAGCCAGCTCCATGCTGATTGGCTAGGAAGCTGGCTTCCCGGGCAAATCAGCATGGAGCTGGCCAAACAGCATCGAGTCGGCTTGCCGGCCAATCAAGAAGCCGGGCAGTGGGTAATGACAAGCTGCCCAGCTTCCTGATTGCTCGGGAAGCCGGCTCCATGCTACCAGAAGTACCGGTATCGGCGCATCCCTACTTCTGACCATGCCCCTTTAAGACCCTCCCACTTTTACTGCAATCTGGTCATTCACACCCATGTGGTGCACTGAGAATGCCACTTTATCAGTAAAAAAAATTTTTTTTTTCATGGGGGTTGTGAAAAATTGTAAATATGTGGGTGGTTGGAGTGTGGCACA
Source organism: Nanorana parkeri (assembly GCF_000935625.1). Classification (NCBI taxonomy): domain Eukaryota; kingdom Metazoa; phylum Chordata; class Amphibia; order Anura; family Dicroglossidae; genus Nanorana; species Nanorana parkeri. The sequence continues at coordinate 3,828,432 of NW_017306271.1, read as the reverse complement.
GCTCTCCCTTGATGAGACCTAATAGGGGGGAACAATTTATAATCCTGCAGACAGGCCCACTGCATTCCGAAAACGCCACCTGCATTTTTTGCAAGCCATTCTGTCTCCATAGTAGGATTGACAACACTATCACAAAGCAAATTATTTACTTATATTTACTTATATTGACTTTGATGCTGCTGATTGCCTTACAATCATTCATCACATGGCTTTTTTTGTCAGAAGAAATGCACAAGATGTTTGTTGGAACATAAAACCGCCACAAGAGAATAAAACTTTGTTTAGAGGAGCTGTAAGCGTCAGCCCCTGTGGCAATCAGTGGGGCTGAGCACAAAATAATTCAAGCACTTTCAAAGCTTTCATAAGGAAAATGGAACAAGACGTCACTTCTCACACACATGCTGCCTTGGGGAGTTAAAAGTCATTACATTTATATGTATAATATATGTCGTGTTTTAGCAGCGATAACGTAGGAATTAAAGAGACATAGTACAATATAATATGCAATGTCACCTTAAAATAAGCAATAGGACTGATGATTTTTGTGGAGCCAACAGAAGTTGCCAGAAGCATTTTAATTCTTTCAGTCTGCGAGAACTAAAAAATCACAGACACGGTGCAGTCTCTATGGGACTCATTAGCAACATGCAGTTGTTACTTCGGCAAGTGCTGGTGCAGCCTCTAGGTACACGTGCAGAATTTAGCCCGATCCACTCAGGGACAAGGCTCTGATGACAGGTAGTTCAGTGTGGGGGAGGCCCAGGAGGCCATGCATTATAAACCAACTTGTTAGCATTTTGATCTTGAAGCTGGGCTGGGGCTGTCAGTGGAATGTAAAACAGGATGTCTGAGTCGATTGTGTATGTATAGGGCTAAGGAGACCTAGGAGGACTGAAGCATGCAAACATCACACCACATTATCACCAGAGACTTGGCTTAACATTCACTACAATGGTGCACATCATTGCATGTCAAACACGTTTCTATTCATCCTATTGATGACCTCAGACTGTTAGGGATTCAGTGCAGGAAATTCACAAAGAGGTTCACAACTGGGACCTCCCACACAAGACTAGGCACAATTTGTTTAAGATATCTGTACTTTTAATAACGTTATCCATTAAATGATTACCCCCTTTATCAAGTGCTTCTCAGAGATTTTTGCCTGCTGGGAGCCACACATCACCCACGGCATTTCCTGGCCCGGCTCCATTTCTATGGACTAAAAGTACAATTATTTTAAGTATGTGCAATTGCGAATAAGAGAAAAAGAGCAATTGTGAGCGCGGACTTTACAGTCTAGTCCAGAGTTGTCCAACTCGCAGCCTGTGGGTATCTTCTTTTGCAGTCTTTGAATTTCTAGCTACATACATGCCAACAGCCTGGGATCCTGCGGGCAGTACTGGGTTTTTGGACACTGTCCTACAATGTCTGCATCCCGTGTGCTGTCCCACAGGATCTAGGACACAATGCAGAGTGGCAGTGGAGTGCCCGGTGCTAGAATGCTGTAATTATGCTGACACTACCTGCAAGACAGAGTGATCTCCTGCCTGACAGGGATAGTATAGTTCTTGGCCAGTGTCATCAGGGAGGAAAGAAGCAGCGTGGGTGAATGAGTTCAGGTATCTTACCGCTGAGCACGCATGAAGGGGGTTTACTTTTGCTACCACTGACACATTAAAGGGGAGTTTTTATTGCTTCCACTGTCACTGACACATGTAAAAGGTGGTTATGTTTGCTTCCACTGATATTGACACCAATAAAGGGGGGTTATTATTGTTGACACTGTCCACAACACCAGTTAAGGGGAATCCTATTGTTGCCATTGGCAAAGATGAAAGGGCTGCTATTATTCCAGTTACCGTCACTCACACCAGTAAAAAAAAAAGGGGGTTTAACTCCTGTCACCGTCATTAATGCCATCAATGAAGGTGGAGGTTATTACTGCTAACACTTTCACTGATACCAATGTATTGGGGGGGGGGGTTTAATAATGTTAACACTGTCACTGTAATGGGGCAGGCGCAGTTCAGATCTTCGGCCGGGAGAAGAGGAGAGACACAGGATAAGTTAATGCAGGCAGCGTGCCCCCGCAAAGACTCTGTGGGATAGGAAGAGACAGGAGTCAGCACTGGATCAAAGACTGGCACCATCGCTCCATCGTTTGAGGGACTCCTGAAAACTACTGTAAAGAAGATGATCGGCTCAAAAGGCATCATTTAAGGTACCGTATTTTTCACTCCATAAGACGCACTTTTTCCCCCCAAAAGGAGGGGGAAAATGTGCCTGCGTCTTATGGAGCGAATCCCGACGCCTGAGACATGCAGTTTCGGGCACTGGGCGGGTAGTTTTTGTACATTTAGCCTGCTAAATGTACAGTAGGAGGCACTGCTCGTTTAATACAAGTGATCTGATTATATCACTTGTATTTAAACCGGGCAGCGGCAACGGCGGCGGTGATCAAGATAATTACAGAGCAGACGAAGAATGGACGTTCTTCGTCTGCTCTGTGTGATCACTGAGACCGTGGCGCTGTAATCACAGCGCCACCTGTCTAAATGGTCACTAACTGCAGCTTCTGTCACAGCTTCTGTCGCAGAAGCTGTGACAGAAGCTACGTTCTGTCGAGTGCTCCATAAGGCGCGCAGGACCTCCCTGTGTCCTATGATCCGGTGCGTCTTATGGAACGCAAAATACGGTAAGTCCTTACACTAGCATGGGGGGGATTTTGCCTTTAATGTCACTTTAAGTAGTTCAGACTGGTGAGGTTCAGCGAGGGCTTTTTAAGTATGCAGGTTTTAGAGTGAAAGGGAAGATGCCAGTAGAGAGAGAGGAGTTGATCTTGCTATTCTTGCTAGATCCTATTTACTGCCAATGCAGCTCTATCTGAAAGTGGATCACCACATCTGTTAATCTTTGTTACCCTGTGACACTTTGCGAAGATACCCCTTTCCATCCTGTGGATTACAAATATTGCTTCACAAAAGGCTGAGTACCCAACCACAGAATTTAAAGGGCCCCAACACTAGCAAACTCTGTGTGTGTAGAATTCCCACTGGCTAGTGGTTAGCTAGAACCTACAAGACCTACATAGGTTCTTATAGTCAGTCATATCACTTTTGGGCAATTGTTGATCAGCATTTCTGTATTGTGCAACTGACAGTTCCGTTCACCACTTGCTCAGTGCATTTCAGGCAAGGCCTCTCACTGGCGGTTAAAGTGAACGAACACCAATCTTATTTGATTTTGCTGAGTGGTTGTATTATATCATTGCATTTAATATTGTTATCCTGTTAATCAGTTTATCTCTTTCCAGGGCTTATTGCTAGTTCTAATAAAGCCCCTCTAAAAGTTTAAATGGTGTATTGGTGTCACTTGGATGCAGGTGAGGGTCCTCACTGGTGTGGAACATAAGGCCCGTATATTACAGCGGCCCTTGCAGGGGTAGCACTACACTGGAAAAAGGGGAGGTTAACTCGTCACAAGATGACGGGTTAGTAGTGGTCAATTTCAGGATCCGGACAAGTCAGTTGGTTACATGAAAAATTGATTTTATTGAAAAAAGACATGCAAGATAACACATTTGACTAACAATACCTACATAAAACCTCTTAAAAATACAGACACTAGTAAATTAAATGTGGATCGATCCTCATTCACTTCTATCATTAATTTCACCGTAAGGGGTAAGTAGCTGGTGTGTTTCCCACGTTGCCACTTATCTCTCCGTGAAATGGCCCATGTGTATATCAATAAACATGGGCTATCTAGATGAAGCTATATTCCAGGGTATGGGCAATCAAAAGGAAAAACATTCTGGTAATTTCATATTGTGAATTAAAGTTGAAATGGTAACCTAGGCTTTGTACATTTGAAATCAGATTATATACTGTGCTTAAACACTGATGCTTGTGAATAAGGTAGATCCTATATGGCTATTTTCTGGTTTAATGAAATATGTCCTCAGATGTTTTCAGTTCCTTGCCCTCTACTTAGCTTCATCTAGATAGCCCATGTTTATTGATATACACATGGGCCATTTCACGGAGAGATAAGTGGCAACATGGGAAACACACCAGCTACTTACCCCTTAGGGTGAAATTAATGATAGAAGTGAATGAGGATCGATCCACATTTAATTTACTAATGTCTGTATTTTTAAGAGGTTTTATGTAGGTATTGTTAGTCAAATGTGTTATCTTGCATGTCTTTTTTCAATAAAATTAATTTTTCATGTAACCAACTGACTTGTCCGGATCCTGAAATTGACCACTACTAACACGTCATCTTGTGACGAGTTAACCTCCCCTTTTTTCTGCACAAATACGGTCAGGGATCGGACTACACAAGCAGTTGCGCAAACATAAGGAGGGGGATTAGAATTCATCGGATCTCCAGGTAGGAACAAAACCCAATTTGAAGTAGCACTACACTGCTCTGATACTTGTGCAGAAATAGAAAATTCCTGTGCCTATGTCCCCTGGCCTGTGGCCTTCCCCTATACGTTTAACTAAATGTATTGGGAGATGGGGTGGGAGAGTGTGTCAATTAATCAATTAGGAACTGAAAGGAGACACTTGAATGAAAGGTGTAGCAACATTAGCGATAAACTGTTTAAAATTAACTCCGTTACAAAAACTAGAGGCCATCACCTAAAATTGGTGGAAAAAAAATTCCAGCACAAGGGGCGAAGGGGGTTCTTCACAGTAAGATCAGTTAGGGTCTGGAACTCACTGCCACAGGCGGTGATTTCAGCAAATAATGTGGAATTGTTCAAGAAACTTTTGGGCGATTTCTTAAGGGACCGTAATATACAGGGGTACAGGTACTCCTAGAATGAGATCCTAATAGGTTGGACTTGATGGACTAATGTCTTTATTCAACCTCAAATACTATGTAACTTTCACAAGACCAATTACTGTTAAATTGTTGCCCCTGAGACCAGGAGACAAGGTCTTGGTGTACAACCCCAAACACATTAGGGGCAACATGCTGGAGCCCAAGTGGGGGACCTACCCATATCGGGTTGAACAGTAACCATTTCCTGGACGGCCTGTGTATGATCTTGTTTCAGAGAAGTCAGATCGGCCTCGGAAGAGACTGCACCGTAACCTACTTCGCCCCTGTGTGTTCACTGCTAATGCTCTATTGGCTAATCCCGTTCCTGTCTTTCCTCCATCTGCCAGATGGGACAGCAGCCAGAAGATCCTCAACAGTGATTGCATAGAGTGGTATCTGCCCCCTCTGCCATTATTAAATAACTTATCCCCAGCTGAGTTACAGAGAACCAGGCCTCTGCTACTGGATGGGACCTGCCTGCAGGGGAACCCGATGTGCAAGCTCCTATCACTCCTGTTGAAGATGAGAATCTTGTGGACAAAGTATCACCTGTTGATCCTGTTGCGGAGGAGCAACTGTGCCCTGTTTCCTGTGCTGAACCATTACTGCTGCATCTGTGTAACCTGCAAGGGGATACAGCCACCCTAAAATTCATGAGGTCCATTCCAATTCAGGCACCCCTAGCAGCCATCAGCTTCTTTCTACTTCTCATTCAGTATTGGGCCTCCTGCAAACTTGAGCCTAGCGAAACATTCCCATCCCCAGGCCTAGGCCTGGGGGCAGGCTAGACCAGCACTGAGTCTAGACAGAACTGAGCAAATGGCAATTCCCCTGAGTACATATGCCCTTACCCAGCATGCACTACTGGCCATGAAACCACCCTGTGATTGGCTGGCCACATACACTCATAATGTCCTCCTATTGGTTGTCACACACTGCAGCAGAGTCACACTACACTCAGGCAGGTACAATCAAAGCAAGAACTCCTGGATTTAACCAAATAAATGGCAACTATAATTCAGCCATGCTGACTACAGCTCTGGCAATCACTAAATTTCTAGTAGATAATACACAAAAGGTGATGGGGGCTACACATATAATCATAGACTGGTGTTGATTTATATCTGCCTGAAGTTCTCCTTTAAGAACCATTGTCGCTATTGAATGAACCTGTTTACATTAAAGCTGCTAAACTAGTAAGACTGAAAGAAAGGTACCTACAGCTGCCTGCACATTACTTTAAGTTTTTCCTAAACAAAACCCAAGTCCTTAGGGTTCTCAATCTTAACATTGAGTCTGAAGCTGAACCTTGACCCTCCTCCTTCTGCCTCTCACTATTGGCTTCTATAAGTAAAAAGACTAAAGACTTAAATAATTCTAGAAGGAATTTGAAGGTTCCTGCTAGCAGGATGCTAACTTTAATGTTAACCCATATTGTATACAGTATATGTGGTTTGTAGATGAAAAACCAGAGCACTTCCACCAAACCCTACTCTTCCCTTATTGTGTGGGTACTCCCCCTTACTCTACTATTAAAAAGGTGTCTTGACCTTACAGTTGGGAGCTTTGCATAACACTAATCACTCATCTATTGAGTTGTGATCATACCGGCTCCTGGCCAGAGTCCGCACGGGCTTTGGGCAGCCACGATTATAGTGTATATGCTTTGGACATACTTAGGATGACTGCATTTGGCGTATACCACTATTATTTCATGTTATGCCATCACTTGGCTACAAACACTTTTTATGTCTCAATACCATCCTTTTGACCACAAGACGAAAACTGCAAGGAGATAACATAACTGGTGGGAACTGAAGCACTGCAAGAGCACTTACCACTTAACATTACAGGCACAGGTGCATCTCTCACTTAACATTACAGACACAGGTGCCTCTCTCTTATAAACAAGAGGTTGTCAAAAGGACATTTTTTTAATATTAATGTTTTTTCCTTACAAAAATGGCACAAGTCATTGTGTAAAGATGCAAAAATATAAATATTGACTATCTTCTTCTGTCAGGTCCACTTTAAAGACAACTCATGTTTGAAATGAACATTGATTGTGTGAAAAATTAACCCTCTCCTGCTTCAGCACGGGCTTCCTTTTGTTTTCTGCAGCCGTGTTTACACAATGCTGTGCATAAACTTCTTTCATTTCTAGAACATCTTGTTCTTTGCATAGTTTCCAATGGTAACCTCACATCTGTCCTTCTACTCAATTTTCCCTTTGTTTTCGGCACACAAAGCATTTTTATGAGATGTGAGAGAAGCACATGGGAAGGTCTACGACAATATTTTGGCAGCTGCATTCAGTAAAAGCTGCAGCTGGAAACGTTAAGACACAACCTTTGAATCCGTGTTCAATAGATCTACAGAGAGATGCTCTGTTACTATGGCAGCTTCTGTGTTAAACCTTGAGCGAAGAGATTTATGAAATTCATATATTTGCAGGAAGTGAGAGGGCATAGTATACTATGAGAATGTATTAAACACGTAAATGTTAAAGGTAACCTGCAAACTGCCCTGCTGTGCTACAAAATAAACGTGATCCACCAACACATGTATGAGGGAAGGACAAGTTCTACTTTGTATTATGCACACAAGAAGTCAATGTTGCCTGTGTGGGAGATTAGCGCAAACAAAATGTGTAACCAGTGTAGGTCAGAACATAGAAGTCCACACACAAGATCTGTTTAAGGGTTTCTGCATGTGCTTTAATTTTCAGTAAGTGTAGGAAAACAGAAAGTCCTTCCTCACAAGGGTTCATACACACAAACTTTTGTCCTTCTGGTCAGCAGTTCGAGTGCATAGTTGCCAACATTTGAAAATAGTTAGGAGGGACACGTATGTATGAGAAGGAAAGTGCAGCATTTAAAGCGTGTTGCCCATCTGGCACATAGTGGGCATGAACATTAAAGTGGGTTTGGTCAATAAAATGGGTGTGGCTTTGTCATTGTCATATGGCTGTTAGCAATGCACCTATTCCCCAAGTGTGCTATGTTTTGACAAAAATTGGTCCTACACAAAGAGATGATGTGGAAAAAAGGGTCCCATCACTGGTGTCTGTGTGAGTAAAATAAGCCCCATCATTGGTGTCAGTGGAAGTAAAATATACCCCATCACTAGTGTCGGTGTGAGGAAAATAAGGGGGGGACTGGGAACTTTTAGCCCGAGGGTAAGGAAAACCAAATAAGCAACATGTAGTGCAATATACAACATAAGATAATCTAGAATAGAGAACAAACAGTGCAGCCTACAGAATGAGATAGTGTGAAGTAGGAAAGGTACAGCTCAGTGTACAGAATAAGGCAGTGGGGAATAGGAAATGTACAGTGCAGTGAACAGAGTAAATCAGTATGGAATAGGAAATGTACAGTACAGTGTACACAGATGCAGTGGGAAATAAGGAATGTACAGTGAAATTTACAGAATAAGGTGGTGTGAAACAGGGAATGTACAGCACAATGTACAAAATGAGGCAATGTGGAATAGAGAATGTACAGTGCAGTGTACAGAATAAGGAGGTTTAGAATAGGAAATGTACAGTGCTGTGTACAGAATAAGGTGGTGTGGAATAGAGAATGTACAACACAGTGTACAGAATAAGGAGCTTTAGAATAGGAAATGTACAGTGCAGTGTACAGAATAAGGTGGTGTGGAATAGGAAAACTATTAATGTATAGAATGAGGCAGTGGGGAATAGAGAATGTACAGTGGTTTCCAGAATAAGGTGGTGTGAAACAGGGAATGTACAGCACAGTGTACAGAAGGAGGCAGTGTGGAATAGATAATGTACAGTGCAGTGCACAGAATGAGGTAGTGTGAAATAGGCAATGAACAGTGCAGTGTATGGAATGAGGTGGTGTGAAATAGGGTATGTACAGTGCAGTGTACACAATGAGCTGCTGTGGAAGAGGTAGTGTCTGTTGAGTAAAATCTTCCCCATCGCTGGTGTTATTGAGAGAAAAGTAAAGGGGGAGGGGACTAGGAACCTTTAGCCTGAGGGAAAGAGAACCACATTGCCAAGTATGGTGCAGTATTCAACATAAGGCAGTGTGGAATAGGGAACATACTGTGCAGCCTACAGAATGAGGTAGAGAGGAATTGGAAAAGTATACTTAAGTACACAGAATGAGGTGGTGTGAAATAGGAAATGTACAATGCAGTGCATAGAATAAGGTAGTGTGGAACATGGAATGTACAGTGCAGTGTACAGAATAAGATGGTGTAGAATAGGTCATGTAAAATGCAGAATACAAAATTATGCGGTATGAAATAGGGAATGCACATCTATCATTGGTGTCAATGAGAGAAAAGTAAGGGGAGAGGGGACTGGGAACTTTTAGCCTGGAGGAAAGAAAAACAAATTGGCAACGTATGGTGCAGTATACAGCATAAGGCAGTGTAGAATAGGGAACATATAGTGCAGCCTATAGAATGAGGTAGAATAAAATAGGAAAGGTACAGCTCAGAGACGTTGTTGAGCAAGGGAATGTACAGAGCAGTGTAAATAATATAAGCAGCTGGTGTTATTGAGAGAAAAGTAAATGGGGAGGGGACTAGGAACCTTTAGCCTGAGGGAAAGAGAACCACATTGCCAAGTATGGTGCAGTATTCAACATAAGGCAGTGTGGAATAGGGAACATACTGTGCAGCCTACAGAATGAGGTAGAGAGGAATTGGAAAAGTATACTTAAGTACACAGAATGAGGTGGTGTGAAATAGGAAATGTACAATGCAGTGCATAGAATAAGGTAGTGTGGAACATGGAATGTACAGTGCAGTGTACAGAATAAGATGGTGTAGAATAGGTCATGTAAAATGCAGAATACAAAATTATGCGGTATGAAATAGGGAATGCACATCTATCATTGGTGTCAATGAGAGAAAAGTAAGGGGAGAGGGGACTGGGAACTTTTAGCCTGGAGGAAAGAAAAACAAATTGGCAACGTATGGTGCAGTATACAGCATAAGGCAGTGTAGAATAGGGAACATATAGTGCAGCCTATAGAATGAGGTAGAATAAAATAGGAAAGGTACAGCTCAGAGACGTTGTTGAGCAAGGGAATGTACAGAGCAGTGTAAATAATATAAGCAGTGGACAATAGGGAATGTACAGTGCAGTGTCCAGAAAAAGGGAACCTTTAGCCTGAGGGAAAGAGAACCACATTGCCAAGTATGGTGCAGTATTCAACATAAGGCAGTGTGGAATAGGGAACATACTGTGCAGCCTACAGAATGAGGTAGAGAGGAATTGGAAAAGTATACTTAAGTACACAGAATGAGGTGGTGTGAAATAGGAAATGTACAATGCAGTGCATAGAATAAGGTAGTGTGGAACATGGAATGTACAGTGCAGTGTACAGAATAAGATGGTGTAGAATAGGTCATGTAAAATGCAGAATACAAAATTATGCGGTATGAAATAGGGAATGCACATCTATCATTGGTGTCAATGAGAGAAAAGTAAGGGGAGAGGGGACTGGGAACTTTTAGCCTGGAGGAAAGAAAAACAAATTGGCAACGTATGGTGCAGTATACAGCATAAGGCAGTGTAGAATAGGGAACATATAGTGCAGCCTATAGAATGAGGTAGAATAAAATAGGAAAGGTACAGCTCAGAGACGTTGTTGAGCAAGGGAATGTACAGAGCAGTGTAAATAATATAAGCAGTGGACAATAGGGAATGTACAGTGCAGTGTCCAGAATAAGGCAGTGTGGAACAGGCAAATGTAAAGAGCAGTGTAAAGAATGAGGCAGTGGGCAATAGGGAATGTACAGTGCAGTGTCCAGAATAAGGCGTTCTGGAACAGGGACATGTACAGTCCAGTGTACAGAATGAGGCAGTGGGGAATAGGGAATGTTAAGTGCAGTGTTTAGAAAAAGGTGGTGTGAAATAGGGGAATGTGCAGAGTAGTGCACAAAATGAGGCAGTGGGGAATAGGAAATGTACAGTGCAGTGTACAAAATAAGGTGGTGTGTAATACAGAATGTACACTCCAGTGCAGTGTACAGACAAAGGTGTTTTGTAATAGGGAATGTATAGCGAGTGTACAGAATGAAGCAGTGTGTAATAGGAAATGTGCAGCACAGTGTTGTACTATAGTGTTGTGTTATAGGCCTGATATGAAATCATGGCTGGAGTGAAAAAAATTTAAGAAAGGATAACAGATGATTGCAAGGTAAGATACAGATAACGCTGTGTCCTTATGGCCAAGTAAGATCATTGAAATCTGACAAATAGAGGATTTAACGGCTTCCTTGTATAACAAAGAAGATACATTTTGAAACACCTGGTACCCATGGCTGGTCTTTTCTTCCTCAGATGCGTATCTGGATTCACTGATTCCTCCCAAGGGTCGTATTTGGTGAGATAAAGTGTAATTTCTGAGTAATTCTGTGTGGGTCATCCCCTCTGGGGTGGCTGCTTGGATCTCTTTGGCTTCTGTATCAACCAGTCTGCCCTTTGATTGGCAGGCCTGCCTGCCTGTTCCCTTCCCCCTTGCAATGTAAACCCCAGCCCTCCCATTTTTTTTCATTCTTTCCCCATAATTTTACACATTGTTTGGAGGAAAAACTCCCTTTACCCCTTTTTTTCCCCTATTTAAGGTTGGCGCAGATACCTTTGGCCATTAACTCTGCAGGGTTAATGTTGACTTCTAGTCTGATGCTTTTTATGGGTATCATACTTTAGGGGTACGGCGGAGCCGTGAGTGGAACCCACTGGCAGGAACGGGCAAGGAGGTCCAAAATCGAAGTAAAAGAGGGAAATCCAAAAGCGTAATCAAATCAAGTCCAGGTCAAGGCAGGAGGCTAAGTTCAAGAAATGGGAAGGCAGGCCAAGGGGTCAGTAACCGGGAATTCAGATAAGGGGTCCGGAATGACAGCAGTTTCCAACACAAGAGGCTAGGCGATTGCACCATATACAGTAGGTAGAATAACTCAGCAACAAGCCAGGGCTCTGACTGGAATTTATACCCAGGGGTGTATGGGGTGGTGGTCCTAGATACCCTAGGACCACCACCCCGAGACAACCAGGAGGCTTCTCTATCCAGGAGCCAAAGGCATGAGGGCATGGGCGGAAGGTGTATGCTGGGAACCTCCCCCAGCAAGGCCAACACCTGACAGCACTAATGGGCGTGGGCACACAACGCGCAATAAGTCTGTCCATCACGCGTGCGCACCCGCTGTGCATTTGCAACCCTGGCGCCAGGAGTCCTGCCAGGAAGAAGGAGACCCCATGCCCTAAGCTGCATCTGGTAACCCTGGTAAGAGGTGGCACCCCTGGTTCCCTGATACTGTTATTTTCATATTTTTTTTTTTTACTTCTGACTATGGAAGGTCCATATACATTTCAGTCATTCTAGTGGATCGTGAATCCAGCTGCATCTGGAGGTCTTCCGCTATTGTTCATTTTACTGTGGTTTTCTGTGCTTACCCCAAATAAAGAAAAAATAAAAAAATATACAGATATATAGAATTGTTAAAATGACGTTACATTTTTATATATACATATAGGCTGAATTGAGTGATTTGTATTCTACCACAAATTCTACAATGATTTCATTTAACCAAATTAAAAATGAAAGTGAAGCTTTGTCTCTAAAAAAGCCATGTGCTTTGCTCTACTTTGCAATTTCCATAATTGTTCACAAGTCTATTCATTATCTCTTAAATATACAGTACTTATTTTATCAGAGCATGTCTGCCAGATACTGATGTGAAATCTGTTAATAGCTGCTGGTAATTATACTTGACTTGACTCTGTCTAGACATTATTGATATGACATATCACACTTCAACATTCTCTCAGCAAAACGTCAGAGTGAAGGCAGGATATAAATAAGAGCATGAAACACCCTGGAAAGTGTATGAATACTGACAAGCAGGAATCAGCAGGAGTATCTTACGACCAATGTCTGCTTGAAGTGAAAAAAGAGACTCCACCATAGTGTAAAACTGAGAAAACAGTGAATAGTGCCTAAATGCATGCATGATGCTTCTATCGTGGCCCAACTTTATATTGTATGTCCGCTAGTGCCGCCCCAGGCATCATGGTGGAGCCAAGCTTCCCATGATATTGTGTTTCCTGACATTTTCTGAATGCACCAAAGACCTGTTTTCATGGAACCTTGTCAACTGTCCTCTAAGCCCCATCATTGCTGATACAGAAAGCGGCATGCCACTTAGCATTAGGAGGAAGATACAGGAGTTCACATACTGCACTTTGGTAGTATTAGTTAGGCAACTGTTTTGTGTGTTGTACATCTAATTTCCACCGTGCCATTATCTCTGGTTTTCGATACTGAACTTTAGACATGTGTCCAAAATTTTCATTAATTTCGGATATGTTCGATAATTACAAAAAATGTTAATGTCAGCAAAGTGACATTAGAAAAAACATTGACATTTTCCTTTTTGAGAGTCCACAGAAACAATAAAAAAAAAAAAGCCCAGTTCATACCAGACCCTTTCAGTCTGTTAGGAATATAAGGGGGGACCTAAACACCAGAAAAAAAAATGTGGTCCCCCTAATATCTCTTACCAGACCCTTGGGGAGGACCCCCTGGAAAAGCATCTTCTTCTGTCTTCATCTGTTTCCTATGTGTTTTCTGTTTGCTGAGTCCTCACTGCCGTCCGAGGCCCCATGATGTGCCTGCAGGGCTGTCTTCAGTGCATCCTTGTTCCGCAGCTCCCTCCTCACAGCGGCCGGCGAGCCCCATACTATCTCAGCCGGCGGACAGACCCCCCATTTCAGTGCGTCGCGCCCCCCCATTTTGGATTGTCAGATGTTAAGATCAGTATCCGGCGGCTGGCGAGCCCCCCATCTCTGTGCCGGGAGTGTCGCGCAGAGACTTGGGGCCCACTGGCTGCTGGATACCGATCAGGTGCTATCCGGCGGCCGGCAAGTACAACCATCCACGCACTGGGACTGTGCTGGGCCCACCCAGGCTGAGGCACCGGCTGCAGTTCCGCCACTGTATAACCCCCCCCACACACACACATACACACTCTTAATACATTGCACCCCTCTCTACATATATATAAACTCCCCATCTCGCTATATGCACATTGTCCCCCCCATCTTGCAGGGGGAGGGGTGGGGCAATGTATATAGAGAGGTGCCCTCTCTGTATACATTACCTCCCTCTCGCACGCTCTGCCCCTCTGGCTCACAGGCGACAAGCCCAGCGGACTGGGTGGGGACCGGGCAGTAGCGCGCTGTGATTGGCGGAGGGTTGCCGTGGCGATAGAATGTGTATTATGACAGCGGCTGTCGGCTGCTGTCGGAATACAATGTAAACAGCAGGTGATTTGTCCATCTACGCTCGTAAGCGTCTATGGAGGAATCTGTTCTTTTTTTTTTTCTCGTTCAGCATGCGGTTTGAACGAATAAAATAGAACCATGTATAACCCACTTTAGAGTAGTGGCGACTAGAAGCTCCTTTTGTACTTTCAGATGCTTGCTGAACGGTCTTTTGTCCACCCTTAATTGCGACATCATGCTTGATGGCTCCAGGACCCTGTAAGTGAGGAACTTGTGACTTGTCACCAGCAAGCAATGTGGGCACTGAAGACCGGACCCTGCCACACTACAGACCAGAAGAAATGAGACCTGGAACCCTGCCTGTCACATGACTGGAGTTTTAGGTAAGTAATTAGGACTTTTAGGTAGACTTTTTAAAAATAAAATATATAGATTAGGTACAGGGGGCGGAGTGGGATGGATGATTTGGATGAGTCAGGAATAGCAGATGCATTCAGAAAGTGTCCACAGATCATCTTCTCTAATCCTGCAGAAATGGTTCGGCAGCAACCATTGTGTGATTTTATATCATTATTTATAGAATTTTAATAATATTACATCACAATTATTCTGTAACTTTTTGAATAAAGAATGTACTTAAAGCACACCAAATGACACAAATAAGTGTCATTTACAGAGTTTTCTAATTTATTTATACAAATATAACAACTTGCCTATAAAACAAATACTGCGCTTCATTATAAATGCAAAGTCTAACATAAACCAATACATAGAGTGCCATCTGCTGGTAAAATAAATATAGCAAGCAGGAAAACAGTAACCAATAAGACAAGTATAATATATTATGGAAGTCTCTCAAAAGAATTAACTATGGAAAACTACAACAATTAGTTCTCCTAAGGAGGAGATTCTGTTTGTGTATTATATGGCACAAGGCATGGGGTTCACCTTTTCTTAAGGGTTCATTCATACCATATACCCAAAAAACTAATACTTTAACGTCTATTGTATTAACATACCTTGTGTTCCTGTTTCTTTGTTCAGTTGACTTTGATGGAAAATACAAATGACAAAACAACAATGCTTTATGCAGGAGGTTTTTTTTGCAATATATTTTTATTTAAATTTTCCTTTTACAAGCCAAAAAACATCAGAACTGTAAACAGATAAAACGAAAAACAAGGAGATAAAACAAAAATGTTCTAAACCAAGATCCCCCTTAACTAACAATAAAAGTGGCCTCCGGGGAAAAGAGCAAAAGAAAAAAAAGGGGCATATCGCGTAGCACAGAAAGACGGACGAAATCTATTAAAGGAGAACTATGGGGGTCAGTGTTTTTCCCCATAGTTCTCCTTAGGGTAACGGGAGGACACAAACTAGCGTCCTCCCTTTATCCTAAGCTCAGTATACAGCGAGCTACAGCCGCAGCAGGAGCGGATCCCGACTTAGATGACGGGATCCGCCCAGCTGCATGAGTGACAGCTGGCTCTGCCTATCTAGAGGCAGAGCCGGCTGTACCCGCTGTGAACAAAGAAGAATTTTTGAAGAAGAACTTTAAAGAAGATATCGCTTTGCCCATACAGGTCAAATAAAATACAACTTTTGCTGTAACTTTATACAGGACAAAGTGACAATGTATGAGCAAAGAAAATACAACAGCTTCAGCTGTAACTTTGGCAAAGTGACAGTATCTGCTGATAACCCCCTTTACCAGCAAGGTATCCTCACCAATCCCCAGTCCCTCACCAACTCCCAATTGCAGGAGTCCACCCTGGGTAAGCTTCAGTATCAGATGGATTGGATTGGGAACTTACCGGGGGAACTTACACGAGTGAATGATGCCACTACCCCTCCTCAAGTTGCAAGGTTGGGGCCTGGCATACAGATGATGTTGTCATACGGGGGTATACCTTTCTGTGTGGGTGGGCTGTCACTGACTGGGCAAAGTGACAAGGTAGCAGAGTAGAAAAGGTCAACTTTAGGCCTTCCATTTTATACCCCACTCACCACTGCCTTTGTGACATATTTGACCTTGCTGCAAATCAACTATCTATCTCCTATCAATATCAAAACTCATTCAATACTGTGAGAAATACTAAAGACCTCACAATCATACAATCAGTAAATCAGCTAAATGCTCAGATTTGCTGTTTGAATCTCTATCATACAGATGTTATGACACCTCATATGACAGTTAAAGCAGAGTTGCAAGTCCCAAAGGCCCTTTCTTAAAAGAGAACTATGGGGTAACCTTTTTATCCCACAGCTCTCTTTAGTGTCACGGGAGGACATATACTGACCTTCTCCCGTGATCCAAAGCTCATTACATAGCGAGCTATTGCTCGCTATATACTGAGAGCGCAGCACCAGGGACGGAGCCTGACAATCTTGTCGAGATCCACCCAACTGGCTGATTGAGAGCGGGCTCTGCCTATCTAGAGGGGGAGCCAGCTGTGCCGACCCCCCTCCTCGTCCGTTCCTCCAGTCAACGCTGGAGGATCGGAGGGGGGGGGGGGATCCCTGAGAGATGAATCTATAGAGATGATCGGGAAGTGAGCGAGCGACGGTATTGTTCGTCGTGACAGTTTCGATGTCACGAGTGCAAATCACTCACCTCATAGTGGCAACCCGCAGATGCAGCAGTGCCGTCCGTCCGTTTTTTTACTACGGGCGGACGGCAAGAGGTTAAAGAGCATCTGTTGCTAACACAGAGTAGTAGCAGATATTTTAAGGTACATTTATAATAATCTTCCTTAATGAGAGAAAATCATTTGAGTTCCATCATTCAAGCTATGAATCTCCACTGCTGACTATTGTATTTAGCAGTGGCGGCATCCATGGCTGCCTGAATATAGTGGTGCTGCCAAACAGTGACTGCATCTGATCATTGTTCGTTTGATAATTTTTCAGCTGGCACAGTCCATCTGTGTGGTGTTTGCAGTTCTACCTACAGCTCAAATTGAGGTTGAATGAGCAGGAATCAATGGCCAGTCTTAGTTTGGCAAAATGAAAAATTTATTTTTTTAGGTGGTATAGGTAAAACTTTACATTTCTTCAGTTGTTATAAATAAGCCTCAGAGATACTCCAGGTGAAAAAAACCTACTTTAAACCGTTATAATGGACAGTGCTTGCCTGATCTTTCCATGATCTGTCCCTTGTTTTGGCTTTCCTTTGGTTCTGTCAATGGCCACATAATGCATGACTGAGAACCCCTGATAAATTATTAATATATATATTGGGACTGAACCCGTCTTGCAAGCTTATTTGAAATCGACCTTTTTCTTATTTGTTTGTTTGCATGTGATCACTACAGGGGCTGCAAACATCTGAGTAGTAGATGGAGGTGGGGAAGGTAAATATAGGCACCAGAGGGAATCTTCTACGCAGTGTGAGCTTTTAATTTTAACAAAGGTTCACTTTAAATATATGTGTGTGTGTGTGTATATATACTGTGTGTGTGTATATATATATATATATATTTTTTATATATATATTGTGATATTGGGGAGCTCACAGAGCACTCGTACATGCTTTTCCTTTAACCAAAAGTCTTTATTATTTTTCCATAACATAAAAGAGCTTTAATTGAGCAACATACAGTCCGCTTATGTTTCAGGCAGTAAGTAATATTACAATGCCTCACCAACTCAGGATTGTCACCTATCCTGCATGTGACTCTTCCACACATCCCTTGTGGGTCCCGGGCTCACTAAGCCTCCTCGGCTGATTCCCTGGTGCCTTCAGCAAACACACACAGCCTCCTGGCTCTACTCTGGCTTCTGGGTGGACTCCGCCTGACTCCTGGACACAACCTGTCCCTCTTCCCAGCAGGAGCCCTTACGTGCCTGCAGCCCACACCACACCACACCAGCAGCTCCCTCCTGCACTGGCCTCCACTGACTCCTGGGGGGAGTTCTCCTGACTCACAGATGGAGGGCCCTGAACACACTCCAGCACCCTCCTCATGAGGGATGCACACAGGTACACAATCAGGTACTGGCTGCCACTAAAGCATGGACCCAGGAATAGAGATTTCCTCCCACCCAGAGCTCTAAGAAATCTCCTGGCTCCAGGATCCCAACTAGGATCCAGAAAACCCAGAAAGGCAGTTCTCTCCTGGTACACGTACTTTCTTCCTGGAGCCACTCAGCCCCTCTGGCTGAGAATCCTGGGTCACTTTGAGGTCAGCTAACACTGTGGTATTGCCACGCAATGCCACAACTGGTAAACCATAACATTATGACCACCCATGTAATATTGAGCAGGTCCCCCTTTTGCAAAAATAGCCCTAACCCATCATGGCATGGACTCCACTAGACCTCTGAAGGTATGCTGTCAGTAGCAGATCCTTTAAGTCCTGTAAGTTGCGAGGTGAGGCCTCCATGGATTCAACTTTTTTCCAGCACATCCCACAGATGCTTCATTGCACTGAGATCTGCAGAATTTGGAGGCCAAGTCAACACCTCAAACTCATTGTTGTGTTCCTCAAACCATCCTTGAACCATTTTTGCGGTGTGGCAGGGCACATTATCCTGCTGTAAGAGGCCACTGCCATCAGGGAATACCGTTTCCATGAAGGGGTGTGCTTGGTGAGCAACAATGTGTAGGTAGATGGTAGGTGTCTAAGTAACATACACATGAATGGCGGGACCCAAGGATTCCCAGCAGAACATTGCTCAAAGCATCACACTGGCTTACCTTCTTCCCATAGTGCATAACATATATTGTTCAAGACTAAAAATGCCAAATACTATTTTAAAAGGTTTAATATATAGTCAGGAAAAGATGAAGTATTGAATGTTTCCACTGTAGTATTTCCAGCCGGCAGGAGGAACTTTAGACTCCCTTTCACATGTTTACAAGGCTACTCTTGACTGCTTTGCAGCAAAAATCTATTTTACAGAGCCTAATAGATCAGGTTCATATTAGACACACAACTAAATTAAATAAATGGTACACCCCCTCCCTCCCCATCTCTCTCTGCTCTGTAGGGCTTCCTATAGACTTTCATTAAAAGAGAGGCTGTCTACAGGCAAGCACCTTCTGCTGTGCTCTATCTTTAGAAAACCTATAATGCTGTGTGACACCAGTGCCAGTAAAGCACCTTGTAAACAAATATGTATTTGTATAATAACGATTTGATTTAAAAAAAATAACAGATAGAAAATATAAGTTTAAAAATGTGTAAACCTAAAAAAAAAAACTTTACAACACTGTGATCTTACTTCTCATGTGTCAGATTTACTTTGATAACATATAAATAAAGGTCTGTGTCTTAAATCCTTTATGTTCAGTGATTTAAATTTTTGGCATCATCTCTGTTTAAACCTTTGTTTACATCTCACAACATCAGTCTATCTGTCTGCATATGGTCAGAGCAGAAGGAATGTCTCACTTGGGTATAATGTGAATCTAACACACAGATGTACTGTTTGAACTAGGTGTGAATGTGTATAAGTCATCTAGAATCCCAGAAATGTCTATCAGTTTGTGGTTTATTGTGTACTATGCATCATCTCATCCAATATTCAAATTGCATGCTAAACAGTTTCATGTTTTATACCAGCAAACTCAATTTCAGAATTGTTGAGGTACTCATCAGAGGTGTTTGATTTGGACCTACAGGGTCACAAATTGCCCTCCCACTTCCAAAAGAACCTGTAAGATGAGGGTTAAAAGATGTGGCTAGAAACGTACACGATAGTCATCTCCTGATGTACTTTGTGAATATGAAGGCAATGACATGTGTACTGTTTTTTAAATTTCTTTACTTCCTCTAGAGAGGAGAAAAAGATACAATGGAAAAAGAGATAGGGAGGTCTAAAACTGGTGATCAATGTGACTGACTATGACAGTGCAAATATCCATTAATCCTGTGGCACTCCTTACCGGAAATCCCAAGATATTGAAGGGTGCTCGAAGTGACTGCGGATGGCGCCGCACGTGGAACAACTTTTGAATACAGATGTCACCAGCACGATGACACTCTCAAATCAGTGCAAATCCATTTATTAATCGATACCACTCAGAATATCAAGCGCTTTTGGAGCCACACAGGGTCCCCTTCATCAGGCTCAGAGTGGTCATGACTGATTTGAGAGTCTCATCGTGCTGGTGACATCTGTATTCAAAAGTTGACTATGACAGTGATCACGTGATCAGGACCATCTCTCAATCATTAGTACGAAACCAAAAGCTGTGGGTTACAGCTCGGTCTCTGTGCTGGGGGCGCACAACTGAGCATGCTCCTAGCACAAACATGTGCCACACATATGCATCGCCACAAAGGAAAGGCCACCTTTGTGACACCATATATATATACATATACTTTATATGTATGTGTTACACAGGCAGCAAGATTTGCCAGGATTTTGCATAAAGCAAGTAAGGTTATCTATCCTTGTGCATGTTAAGCATGGATCACATTCTCTCACATTCTAAGCATGCTGATTGTACCCCACTGAATTTGTGTTGCAGCTTTGTTCCATAACCACTACTAAAAGATCAATGCAAGAGTCCTTTGGGCCTTGTGACCTCCCTTCTGCTTCCAGTGCTTTGGGACATGTTTAAGCATGATTTTATCATTTGCACACAGCCACTATTTGGATTTATGTTCAGAAAGGCCCCGTGCCTTCAAAGGATAACTCGATTTTTAAACAGGTTAGCTCATTTAATATAGCCAGGGACACCAAGTAAATTTCCAAATATAAACTCTTTATTCTTCATTTTCTTTCCCTTTAAAATCTGTCATTACAGGCCCGGGGCAGTGCAAATATTTTTCTGTTTACATTCAGCCTGTTTGCAGACAAAGGCTAGGAATAAGGAAGGCATCAGTGATCCCTCTAAATGTGCATTCCAGTTTCCACAATTGGTTTTCAATATATGATAGGTGAATAGGTAGGGTTTAAATACAAATATGCATTGACTGCCTTCTTCTAACAGTTGATGATCTGTTTTTGTAATGATCACATGAGTGCAGTTAAGTACATCAATTATTATCTACCCAGATAACAAGAAATTGAGCTGCAAGTTTGAAAATGACTTGCTAAACTATTGCAGACTTGCCAAGCTTCCCAATTTTGTTGCACAGTTACAGCAAGTCTGCATTGCAAGTCTCCAGACCAGCGAGCTTGCAGAGCTCTTGCTAAGACCTGCAGGACTCTTGCTGTAGACTTGCCAAGCAAATTTGCTACAAATTCAAAAAGTGTCAACTAGAACTTGTGCTGTAACTGTTCTGCAAGTCTACAACTTGCCAGGAATGTATGCAGCAAGTTAACAAAATTACAATTTCACCCCGCCACAAGTTTGTGGCAAGTTATCCTTGCTATCTGGGTATGAACTCTGGCACTGCAGATATAGAAGCAAACAGGCAGCTGTTCTCTATTCTCTTCTGTTGGTATGGTATAGTCACAGATCAGCTAAAAGCAAAGATATAAAATATTTAAAATAAAGAATGCCTGTTAGTAAATCAAAGACATCTTTCGAACAAACTTGAACTGCCTTTGCTTTTAACAGACCAATATTTTGATACAGTGAATTAACTAGTAAAATAAAAGTCCTGGTTTGAACACAGCTATGGATGATAATGAAGCTAGAAGGCAGCAGTGCATGTAGAAAGGGTAAAAAGACAATAAATTAAAGGGAGTCTGTCTTACACCAGCTTTAAATTAACACTTCTCTAAAGTCAGTATAGAGTGTGTATAGGGAAATATACAGTAACAGCTGTAATGTATTAATTGGGGCCAGTTATAAGCCTCCTCACATGATATAGCTCAGATCTAACTACTCAGTCATCAACTGAGATAATAAAGTCAGCGTTTATAGCAAACAACAAGGTTTTTTTTATTTGTAAGACAACTATCTTTCACAAGTGGTGGCTGAACCAACTAGAGGGGAAGCTCTGCTAGATTAGGACATTTTTAAATAGAGTAGACACCATATCAAATGCCCATATCTAGGAGCCTTTGGGCAACTGTAACCACAATATTAATTGAGATGGTATTCAAAGTGTTAAAACTATAAACTTTATAAAATCAAAATTTAAATAACTAAGGGAAGTACTTAATTGTATAGATTATGAGGGTGTATTGTCAAAGACTCAGAAACCCCAGGGGAAACTTGTAAAACTATATTAAGTATAATAAGATTTTTGTATTTACCGAGTCCATTGAGGGACACAAGAATTCAAAAACAGTTGGTTTATACTTTGGACTGGGGAATGTTAAGTATCGCAAAAGGGTACATCCACATTAGAAAATAAACAATTTCCCTGCAGGGAGGAGTGTCAGTGCTAGTGAGATATTACTACTAAGGATGTAGTATATGAAGTATCCGATAGTAAGTGTGAAGAGACAGCATCCCTCAAAAGCCAACCAAGTCAGTAGTTCCTTGGCTATATCATCAGCGTCACAGGCACAAATTAGCCAAAGTGGCCTACGTATACGAATTGACATCAGTCCCATTTGAGACACCAGCTTAGATGCTTGTAAACTGTGACAACTACAGTGCAAGTTTCCAAACATTTGCTCCAACTGCTCAACGAGAGACAAGGGTCTACTCCAGTGCAGTGATGTGGGGATCATATTCTGACACTGTTTGACAAATCCCAAAAGGTGAGAATACCATCAACTCCTTTGATAGTATGCCTTTTAATGTGAATTGCTGCAGCATGCTGGGTAGAAGAGGGGCTTTACAGGGGCTGGCTTACAACTTTTTCTGTTTGCCAGTAACTGAGCATCTGTAGGCGGCAGTGAGCCCCAATGTTTCTGAATTCCTGTTTCTCTGTATAATGAAGAAATAGTATTACAGGTTATTTCATCTGAAAACAAATTTCCAGAAATATAAAGGCTAAATGGCAGAATAGGAAAATGTTAGATAAAATAAAGTGTGATCCTCCAGCATTTGTACTCAGCGTATCATGTGCTAACAAATATCACTGTTGCTATAACCATATCATGTAAAGAGCCATATCACTCCTATGCTAAATACAGGGAATGCATTTAACAACTATGTTCTGCTAGTTCTAGCACCTTAAATCCAAAGCCCTTGACATGTTCATTTGATTCTAGTTTGCCAGTCCTAGTTGTCAGGGTGTCCGTTTCCTACTTCCAGTCACAACCATAACATAAAGAAAACAATTGATGGGTGTAATCTCTTTTTTGTGTCATTCACATATTTATTCAAAATGTAAAATGTTCACAATTTCACATTTTATGAGTACAGTACTGAGCTGTATGCTGAGCTTATTAAGGCAATATTTGATGTACCCATATACAGTGGAAATGATAAATAATTAAAGTACAGCTCTAGCCAAAATGTTTCCATTGCTTTAGCTAGTGTAAGGAAGGAACAACTGTCAAAATGTAATTGCTGCTTGCATCCCTGTTGGGGAGATTTCACATCTCCTCCTGCCTTGGTGACTTATGCCATAAAGGGCAGGTGGGAGTAGACGTCTCATTATTGATACTTCATCCAAGTATTATGCGTATACCTGCACATAGACATACATTATTGATACTTCATCCAAGTATTATGCGTATATCTGCACATATACATACATAGTGAGATGATTGTTCAAAATGGTCACAATTATTCCTACTGAATGACTTACTGAACCTGAGCATGAGTTCCTTTAGAAAAGCAACAGCATCAAATGAGAGTTATGTTGTGTAACTCCTAGTTGATGAAGACGGAGTGCGTAACAAAGGCTGAGTCTCTGCTTCCTCCTCAGTTTCTTCTTCTGGTCTGCAGCAAGTGCAACATGTTATTGCAGAGATTTCCCTATAGTCTGGGAGAGTTTCATACTTGTCCATGACAGGCGAGAAATCAAAATCTGCCACCTGAGTAGAAAGAAAAAGTGATTAGAACAGAATACAGACCTTTTTTTTACTGTAATTTAAACAAGCCAATTTTTACTGTACGAGAGTTTCACAAATGTTACCTTTAAATTGGCATATCATAAAGGATAGGTGCACTTTTGAAAAAAATCTCCAGTCCATCATTCCTCCCTGTTTTCATCAAAATGTGAAATATACTGTTAGAAAGGTTGAGCACACAGTGGGGCCTGGACATCTGTGCATTCACATGTTACAGCATGTGACGCACTGCATGAACTCATGGATGCCCGCACATGCTGATGTGCATGCTCATGCACATGTGCATTTGTGTGAATGAGCGTGCACAACCAGCACTAGCAACCCTATTTAAAGCACAGCACAACTGAGGAGAGTTGCTAAGTGGTGGTCAGCACTTGTGACCCATGACCTGACCTGCATTTTGCTAGCCTGGGTTTGACACTGGTTGCCTCCTGACACTGCTGTATCAGATCTTGCTGACCGTGGCTCGCATTCTAACTTCAACTCCTGTCTTGTTACCTCTGTTGCCTGTCTTATTAAGTTGACCTTGCTCCTGCTTCTGAATTGTTACCTCTGTTGCCCGGCTTCTACTGAAAATGCTTGTCTTGGCATTGATTCTCCTACTTGCACTAACAAGTTCCTGTTGCCTGATCTTCATACCAGCTTCTTGTGCAGACCTGTTCTGAGCATCTCCAAGACTTCTGAACTTCTGCTGCGTCTGGACTCACTACAGGCACCAATGCCACTCCTGCTATAGCAGGCAGGAATCAGTTTACAGGTTATGCTGCCATGGATGTAGTACTCACATCCATGCAAGGAAAAGGCTTAAAAGTACCTGTACTGAGAGAATATGGAGGTCTCCATAGCTGATCTCCCTTTCTGTTATTGCTAGCTGCCTGGCTGCCATACTGATCCAGTACTTTCAGAGAACCAAACCTAGAACCAGCAAGCAGGTCTGATATTTTGACTTAATTCTGACTTTAATGGAAGCTAGACACAGCAATACAACTAGTATTCAAAGAATGTCAGTAATGTCAGCCTCTGCATTTCTCTCAACAAAGTTTCCTTTATGTCATTTTCACCTTTCCGGACCTTTTTACCCTTTATTAGCGTAATGTTATAATGAGTTATAATCAATGAGAGGTCATACGATCCATTCCTTTCTTTGTCTCCCTGTAAAGCAGATTGGCTGATAATAAGTTGTGCAAGTGGATATAAAACTGTGGTTCATCTGCTATTTGTTCATTAACTTTTCGCTAACAAAATCATAATTGACAGCTCCCCCTGCAGTCACTGGTGCATGACATGTGTTAGAATGACAGCAATGACAATGCTTAAAATATAGCCTGACTGAGTCACAGTGTTGGGACTCCTACTCTGTTGGGAAGCTGCTGCAGATATGACTCTTATCAGTCAGATGGTGCTGGGCACATGGCTGAGCCCTTTTTGTTTTATTGGAAAACAAAAGGAACACAGAATCAGGAAATTACATCATAACAATGTAGTTCCACTAGGAAGAACATTACCTTATGTAAGAATGCCACCACCTAGTGGCAGAACTACTAATCACAGTATAGTATATGAGAATGGTTGTTGCACCTATGTCTGTATAGACAGCATGCTATACCCCTATTCAACTACTTCTCCTTTAAGTTCCATCTTCTTTTGGAATTCTTCAAACTGGCTTTGGTAGTGGTTGCAATGTATAAAAATACTCCTTCTCTTGAATGAACGAAGGTGGCGTACGGGTAGTACGCGGCCCCCCACATATGTCTACACTTCTTTCTGTTACATCTAGAATATTAGAAGTTCACTAATTCTACTAGATTAATGATCTTAGAAATGTTTACTGGTAACTTTGTGTTAAACCGTTGTGTGCTGCTCCCACAGGAGCAGTGCCTATGTAGCAAAAGTGTCGAGGAAACTAAATATCCATGTCTTGCCATCACACGTGAACCTCTGTCACTGATATGTTGGACTGATGTTTTGTATTGTAAAACAAAAATAAAATAAAAAATTATTGATTGAAAAAAATTACTCCTTCTGCTTATCTGAACTGTTCATTGTTGGACAGATCTTCTTTTAACTTTCAACTAAGCAGTTTCTATTGGTATACTTACAACTTTCCATAGTAGCTTTGAGAGATGTCATCTGTTTATCTTCAGCTTTAACCCCCTTTTTATTTTCTTGATAGATAGAGAAGATAAAGATAGCTTTTGCATTTCTTCCTATAATGCTGGCTCAGGCTGTGGCGCTGTCAAAACCACTTATGACAGGCATCTAGCTGAGATTTTACATACTTTTAAAGGGTATTATGACTGAAAAATGGTTTGAGAAACGTAACTCTAATTCTATGCTACCTTAGTATAGCATGTGTTTTACCACTTGTGTATTCTGTGCCATTATCTGTTCGGAGTATTTTGCCAAATTTTATTGCTTTCCTGTGTGAGATATTGTTCAAGTTTACCTGGAACATCTTTGCAGTTTAACAGGTAGAGCAGTCATAAATGAATGTGAGAAAATACCGTATGTTTCCTGAAGTCTGAACTTTCATAAGACTATGGAGAACTGAGTGAATTAAGTCTAGAGGTTGTTGGGCTCTGTTAATCCTTTTGGAAAATATTTCCTGGTCATTGTTTCCTTAATGCAGCTGGTACGCTTCATTATTTAACTTTGTGGATCAATTTATATGATGCATATTTTGGAACATCTTGATCTTCAGCTAGCTTCTTTATAGGTTTAGGATTCCTGTGTCCAAAAGGACAGTGACATGTGTGAATACAGTTAATGTCTTTTTCTCTATGACATTGTAACCACTTCACTGCACTTAAGCTGATATAGTTCATCTGTGATTTTCCTTTTTGCTACTATGTGGCTACGTTTCATTAAAACACACCAGCTGTTTCTGCTTGATGTCATTACATTTGCATGCTTGTTGACAGTGATAGTGGGTTACTTTCAAGAGCAGAAACATATACACTGAGTGGCCAGATTATTATGACCACCCCATCAGTACTTCGTTGGGCCACGAGACGACTCCACGAGATGGCTTAGTTGGGCCGCCTCGTGACTCCACGAGATGTTGAAAGGTGATGTGAGGAATCTGACACTGCACTGTTGCCCTTCTGTTGTCTTGTACCAGTCTTGCCACTCTCCATTCTGCCCTAACATTGACTAGTCGCTGACGGCCACAATTCGCACGTTCAGACCCAGATTTTCGGCTGACAGTCCAGTCTTTAAACACTTTAACAATGAGCCCCACCTGAACATTTAACGAATTCTGCTGTTTTGCTGATACTCGCTTCATGGCTCCGAGCGCCAACAATCATCCCACGTTCAAAGGCTGTTAAATCGCATTGTTTACCCATATCTTCAGAAAAAAATCACTTCTACTGTCGTGGTAAACAACCTGCTTCCCTATTTATAATGGTCTGGCCCTCTAGCAACTTCAGCGCGAAATTATAGCTAATTATAGCTAATTTGCCTACAAACGTCAGGTGGTCATAATAAACTGGCCACTCAGTGTAGTACATTTTTGATAAGTATCTTTCTTGTGACTGTTTAGGATAGAGGGCAATGTAGATAACCTTCCTCTATTTCCTTAGACTATATACTGTCCATTAGCTGTTGTAAATCTTTCTAACTTGCTTTGGTCCAGCTGAGTGAAGAAATGTTTATCATTGACTTCAGAGTCAATGCAACAGGTAAATGACAAGGTGCCTGCTCACTATCTGAAGTATCTATTTCTTCTTTAACACTTTTGGTCTTTTGTTGTTTAAAGTTGAACCCCACGCACAAAAACTTTAATTTAAAAATGTTTCCTAATAGCCACATGACCAGTCACCCTCCACAAGAGGAGAGACCAGCAATGACTGGTCTTTATTACAGGAGGTTTGTGCACATAAACAAAGTTTCATGCTGGCACTGCACAGATCTGGAAAAAATACATAGAGCATATCAAGAGAAGTAGCATGACACACACCTTTTGCATTTAGACAATATTTACTTATCCTGGAATTTAGCTTTAACTTGTCTCATTTCGCTGATTTACTCTAGCTTTTCAAATTCTGCAGTTTGCCTTTAAGTGACCTGTCTTTTTAGCACACAATACATAATACTATAATTCGGCTGTTGGTTTTTAGGGCAGGTTCTGCCATAGGAACACTTACGAGAACGTTCCGTTTTTCATTTCTATTCATCGGTAAGTTTTTCTTGAACATATTCCAGGGTTAGCTCTTCATCTGGTGAGCATTAAGCTCTGTAACAAGTGTCTCACAGCTGTTTGAGAGATCAATGAGCAGCAGTGCTGCTATATGAAAGCATTTTCATTCTTCTCCTATAGCTTGCAGATGTTCCACCTTTCCTAAGGTCCATCTGATATAGTCCTGTATGTGCTGGCCTTTCATAGCTTAGTCTGTTTCAGCTTTCTAAATAGGTACAGTTTATTACAAATATTTGCTTTCTCCTGTATTTTCTGTAGCTCTTTCATTTATTATTTATTTATTACCGGTATTTTATATAACGCCGACAATTTAACACAGCGCTTTACATAGTGCACATGCACATCAGTCCCTGTCCTCAAGGAGCTTACAATCTAAGGTCCCTATCTCACATGCATACATACGGGGCTGATTTAGACAGGAGTCAATTAACCTTCCAGCATGTCTTTCATTTGCAGTTTTACACTTGCATATGTGGACAGTTTGATCATCATCTATGCTCAAACATATAGTACTTTGAGCTTTACGATCTTCATCTGTAGATGGGTTTGGTCTGTGTTCATTTACTCACATGTAAACTGTCTTATCAGCAGCATCATTTACAATTTCCAGGACTGGTAGTTTGTCCGATTAGTGACTGAACATTTTGATGAAGTGTTAGCAGTCATAATATATAATTTTTCTGGTTTGCTGTAACTATGAGCTGTATCTGCAACAGTATTTGGTGCTTTAGCTGTAGTTAGTCCCATAGTTGGAAAACGGCTGCACATATGGCTCTAACAAGTCAGATGGTGATAGACGCACAGCTGAGCTGCTGGACGTTTGGGTAATTCATGGTGCCTGCAACAGTGAATTGTAGAAGCCGGCAGTCCTGTGTGGTAGGAGTAGATGCTTTGCAGTGCCTGGTATACAGCCTCAGTGTACAGTATACAGCTACAGTGTAAACATAATGTTCCCATTGGCTACTAAACTCTAAGTAACCACTTCAGACCTTAATAGTTATCCCTTTATTTTAACAGTCTGGATAGCTTGGGGACCCAGTCTCAATGTGTCTAGGACTGATAAAGTCATAATTAACTGCATCAAAAAACAGGACCCCTCTGCTGTACAAACCAATAAAATAAATATGAATTTAAACCTGACACACTGCTGAAATCTTTGTTGGATCATTTGAAACACAGAACAAGGTTGTCTTGCACCCCTGATGGAGATGTTCAAGTATCCAAGGTTCTCATAGATAGCAGAGGGTAGTCAGGTATCTAAACATGCAAACTCTGACGTCCTAGGCGTCTGCATGGTATGCATATGGAGGTAGGGAGGGGAGCATTGACAGACATTGCTGGTACTGTTTTGGCTTGGCAGATAAAGCAGATGCTTTTAAAAAATAGGCTGACCCAGGTGGTGTTGAATCACATGCTGGTACCCAAAGATATGTAAATGGGGAAAATTTCAATTTGAATTGCCTCCAAAAGTTCCCGGGGAGAAAACACCTATGCTACAGCCCACCTAAAACGTCCCCTCCATCAATGCAGGATGAAAGCTAGAAATACACAATCTTCTCTGCACCAATACTGCTCATCAGTTCAAAAGTTTGGATCTGCCTGTACTCATTATAGAACAAAAGGTTCAAGCACACAGCTGGGAGTTTTGTTATTTTAGCAGAATCTGACACATTGCTTCTCTCCATTCGACGCCTTCACAGATATTAACAACCCGTCTCCATACTGGCAGCAGACGCGCAGTGGCAGAAAATGAAAGGTTCACTTGTGTATTTTTCCACACAATGCTAGGATCAACTTTATGAATGTTAGTGTACAGCATATGGTAGAATTATACTGAGATATGTTTTAAATCCACATAAATTGTAGCTATTAGAACAGTACTATGCATCATACTTTTATACTGAAAAAAGTTCAGATGACTTTCACTCTTTTTTGCAGTATTCCTGTTGATCATGCATGTGCACATCCCATTTTACAATTCACACTTTCACTGTGAAGTATTCACTGTTCACTTCACCACTTTTTTTTTTAAATCCAAGGTGTCTAAAAGCAAAAAAAGTGAATCGTGAAATCACACCACCACACAAAAGCTTGCACAAGGGTCCTGTGGTCCTCCTTCAAAGAGGAAGGTCCTCATGGAGCGCAAGGCTCATGACAGGGGCAAGGCACCAAGTTCACATAGGCCAAAACCATATGGACCGCGATCCTTAGGAACCAAGGCGAAGCCAGTCCACCAAGTACTTGGTGAGGGCTCTCCTGAAGAGGGACCCCCATAGGGAGAGGCAAAAGATCTGAAGGCCACAGAGCCTCCCCCCAAATGTCAAGGTGGCCCCCCGCCAGGGGGCACTGCACTGCAGGCTCTCTGCCTTCATTGATCATGGCCAAACCAGACAGACCCATTCAAATCAGGAGGCACTGGGGCATCAGAGCTTCAGTGGGAATTTTGAATTATGGAATGTCCACGGTCGAATAAACCGCAAACATCCCATAAAGTTCGTTGTTCGACGAGTGCTCGAATTGCCGATGTTCGATTCGAACTCATGTTCGAATCGAACACTCGGCCCATCACTAGCAGAGACAAGATATGACTCCTAAGGTCCATGAGCTGCTGTAGTGGAGTTACTATTTTGTCATATTTGAAATGTTGGCCAATGCTTCATGAACATGTCAAATTTAGGGTGAGCAAAACAGTGCTCTTCCAACCAGGGCCATATTAACCATTAGGCCCAGTAAGTCAGTGCCAATAGGCAGTGGAGAGAAATAGGCTATTTTTTCCGCATACTTATCAGTGACACATTGCTTTCCCATCATCAGGTAAAAGAAAGTTATTTCCTGTATGCTTATTTACACATTTTTAAAATATTCTAAGCCAGGTTAGAACCAGTAACGCAAGAAAATGTTTTTTGTTGTAGCAGTATTACGGTCACATGGGTTTTGCGTTGAGCACAAAATATTGTGTGTTTACATTCTTCAATGACAGAGGTCATTGGGAATGGGAGGTTGTAGTTCTGCTTGGGGGGTTGAAGAAAAATGAGTAATATTTTCCTTAGTCCACACTTTAGTAGGCTCCCTCCATCTGTAAGACAGGTAGTGCAAAACCTCCGCTCTAGGGCACTCCCTGCACCCCTGCCTCTTCCACATGCAATGCATAGCTAAAAGCCTGATTTTTTTTTCTCTCATTGCAGTTTGGCTATTGCAGGGGTTGGATATTTGAGGAAATCTTGTAGTTTCCCAGAATGCCTACAAAGTTTGTTTGGATACTGAACCTGTCAGTATTCACCTAGAGCCTGGAGTCTTTAGTTTATAAATGCATGAATCCTGTGCCAAGGTCAACTAGCATATGTACACTGCTCGTGTTTGCACACCAATGGTCCATTAGAGGTCCACAACTGTCCTACGCCTGCCTTTGACTGCCCACTGTATTTTATGCTGAACTGAAATAATCACCTTTGGAGCAAGAACCCACTTGTTGAGGTGATTCGATAGTCGTGCATACGAGAAACATGAAAAATACCACTGGTTGACTATCCTATTCATGATGCCTGGTTATCACTCTGAACTAAACCCAGAACAAGATGCAGAAAATGACTTTTCTTTGACCTTTCTGTTCTAAACACTTGTTTTAGTTTAGAAAGCCGGTGGGTTAAAATAACAGGCAACCAGAACCTTCAAAAGCAAGTCAGAAACTGCAGCTACCATTTTTGTCTCAAAACAGGCTTCATTTAGGTCCTCAGCTCATAATAAATTAGCAAAACAAGCAAAAATAAGGCATTCTGCCTATTAAAATTCACACCATGGTATGTCAGAATGGTCTGCAGAAAGTCTTGAAGCCTAGTATGGCTTGCTCAACACATGGTTTCTTTCTACATATTACAATAATCTTTTTCACCAATAAAGATGTTTGATTTAATCCCTCTTTATTTGTCAGGTTTGCATTTTTTTACACAAACAAAAGACCCCATTCTAGTATCAAGAGTACAGATGATACCACATTCCCTCGGCTTGCCTTTCATCTGTCGTTTTCTTTGTAGTGTTTTGATCCATCACCAACCTACGTCATTCCAATTTGTTTTCATACCTGCAGCTTTCTCTGCGTACATACAAGTCTGTTCTTCTAATAAGGTTCAGATTCTGTCATGGCTGTCTTTTCTGAACATCACACCATGAGTGTAAATTGCTTTCTGCTACTGTGAACAGTCATCCACATTCATCTCCCTGCAACACCAGCCTCAGAGCGGTGTTGTATTGTACCTCCGCGTTTAGCTGCAGCCAAAAAATATCAGGACACATCATTTGTAATTAGCAGCTAAGGCAGGATATTCTTAATGCGCAGCAACACATCCCAAAAAGCCAATAGGGCACTTCTGGTCAGCCGAACAAAAGATGGAGAAAACAGCTAGAATTCAAATGATACATCACACCTTTAATTACCTTCAATTGGTTTGTAAGATCAGCCTTTTGTAGCCAATTTAATGTTATTCCTGCTATTCATTGGTTTTTCTATGTGTTGACTCATGCCAATGCAAGGAAATATGTTGGGTGGACAATTCACAAGCAACTGTGACTCATTTCCGCAAAGTCAAAGGAGCCAAGGTAATAGATTCTTATCACAGCACTATACAGCAACAATGGCTGCGTGCCATTTACTTCAATGCTAGTCCGTGTACCCATTGCACTCCTTACCGCTAAATCCTTGATAAATAGGTTGGGTGAATCGGTAGTCGACGGATGGCTACCCTCTGAGCCGAGTATAAAAAGTTATGGAAACCGGCACTCCAAAGTAGAATAACGTCTTTTATTGACGTGTCATGCAACAATACACTTATTGCAACGTTTCGGGGTCACACAGGATCCCCTTCATCAGGCAGAACAAGTGAAAATTACAAACAGATATGGACAAGTATTTATACACATCCTTGTATGTGAGGAGACCAATACATAGTTACATAGTTACATAGTATTTGAGGTTGAATAAAGACATATGTCCATCAAGTCCAACCTATTGTGTGTGTGTGTGTGTGTGTGTGTGTATGGGTCCCTGTGTCATCTCGTTATTAGGAGTACTTGTACCCCTGTATATTACCGCTTCTCAGGAAATCGTCCAAATGCTTCTTGAATGAGTCCACACTATTAGCTGAAATCACTGCTTGTGGCAGTGAGTTCCAAACCCTAACCGCGCGAACTGAGAAGAACCCCCTTCGCCCCTTGTGTTTGAATTTTTTTTCTACCAGTTTCAGGTGGTGGCCTCTAGTCTTTGTTACGGAATTAATCTTGAAGAGTTTGTTGCTAATGTCGCTATGACTATGGAACATTTTGTACATGAAAATCATGTCCCCCCTTAATCTCCTTACTTCCAGCGTGAACATACCACTGCCCAAAAGTGATCCTATGACGTCATTTCACGCCACAATTCAAAATACAGTGTTACTGTATGCATAGAAAGGTTGCTCAAAACATAGTTCGTGAGTTGTGTCATGTCAATGCTGCTAAGTCTGGGTGGTGCCGTGTCTATGGAGAGAAGAATTGAACCGTGCTGCTGCTAGGGCTGTGTGTCTGTGTAACGGCTGCAGGGCTGCTGTTACAGGGACACAGGACGGAATCAGGGGGCGTGGCCAGCCGGAGAGCAAGTGCTCATCACACTCAGGCAGCACCCCTAGGTTGCCTTTGGGTATGTGCCCTGTAGTGATAGGCCGGCACCGATCGTGTCATCCGTTGTCATGGCAGCGGCGGGACGCTGCTGTCACGGCCGCTGCCGGGGGTATCCTCTCGCCCTGTGTGTAGGGGAATGATCGGCGCTCATGGGGATGTGTCATTAGTGCGGCGGGACGCTGCTGTAACAGCTGCCATTATCCACTTTCTATGTGCAGTGCGGCTCGCGACAGGAGCTAAGGCACTGGGAAAGTCTATGGCATACGACTGTGGGCAAAGCTAGGGATGGCCGGTGCACATAGGTGGCATGTGAGTACATGGACGCAGTCCAGCAGCTCAACTCCATTTAGGGGCCAATGTCACAGGGATATGTCAACAGACGCCAACACTTCTCCTGATCGGAGCCATAATAAAATACAAAATAATAAAATAAAAGAGCAGGGGCATCTTCATTTTCAGGACAGCGCATGACACATGCATGGAACGCTATAAGAGATAAACATGCAGTAAAGAGCATCATATTCAGGGCAGCGCATGACACATGCAAGATAAACTTATAAGCACTAAGTGTGCATCACATGATACATGCATGGTGAACTGTGAGCAGTAAATATGTAATAAAGAGCATCATTTTCTTCATGACAGTGCGTGACACATGCATGGTAAATGTGCATTCAAGAGCATCATCATATTTAAGGCAGCGCCTGACATATGCATGGTAAACTATAAGCAATAAATAAGCAATACAGAGCATCATTATCTTCACGACAGCGCGTGACCCATGTTAATTTTAAGCAATAGATATGCAAAGCATGACACATGCATGGTAAACTTATATGCAATAAGTGTGCATTCAAGAGCATCATCTGACACATATGTGATCCCATGGGACGGGGCACCTGGGCACGTATGTGGTGCATCATAAGAAGCGGAGTATCATATCAGCGGGGAAATAGGTCGGATCAAAGGAAAAAAAGGAAAAAAGATAAAACACCATTGTAATCGTGAGTGCTAAGTCCTCTGATCCTAGCTGTGGCGTTAGGGCCACCCAAGGGGGAGAGGACGAAAAAGGTTTAGAGAAAAACATATTCAACCGTATGGTGCGCAATGCCCTGATAAAACTGCGTTAGCGGTCTGGTAAGAAGCACGTCAGCATGAGGTTCGTGTTGAGGCCGCTGGGAATGGTGGTGTCCAATGTGTGGATCCAGTAGGCTTCTCGTTGGAGAAGATACCTATCATGGTTCCCACCCCTATGTGGTGTTGCCACATGTTCTATGACCATCCCAAGTAGCTCGTGGGTCTGGTGTCGAAGATTGGCGAAATGAACCGCCACCGGTTTGTTCAGATCCGGTTTGTTCAGATGTGGCAGTGCCATTCACGTCATCCGCTGCACCAGAACGCATGGTAATACATTGCCCTGCGTTCAAGTGTGGTGCAATCACTGGGGGGGGGGCATGCAAAACTTTGCTATGGGGCCCTGTGATTTCTAGTTACGCCCCTGATGGCAGCCCTAGTGTCTGGCTTTCTATGACTGCTCCTTTCCCATGCCATATCTCTTTACACCAATTACCAGGTTTGGGAGGACCAATAGCATAAAGTGGGCCCTTCTTCAGCTGCTGACCCACATGTTCACCCAGTTAAGGAGGCATGCTAAACTAAAGCCCCCTCTATCACAACAGCCCTGGTGCTTGCCAATATTAGAAGTTCTTTTTAAAGCATACCTTTTGACAATGGTATTTTGGAGGTATTTTTTTGAAAGCGAGAGTGTGTATGTCCAACACATACAAACAAGCGGATAGTCCTAGCACAAGGCAAGTTAAGTGGATTGGTGTGTGCTGCACTCTAATCAATGACTTACCTCCACCAAGGTCTTTGGCTGTGTGTTGTGGCTTGTAGCTTTGAATAGGGTGTAGAAGATGTAACCAACAGCAACAGCAAATAATGCACAGCAAGGAAGGACAAACCAAAGTGGGTGCACACCTGTGTGAGTGCATAAAAAGAGACTGCTATCATATATATGAGCAAAGTACTGTGCCCTGACAGAATATGCTACCATGAAGGTAAAGACCCAACACAACCAGACCATTATAGCATAATCAGGGGCATAGTGTCTTCTCCCCATTCCCCAATGACATTTTGCAAATTTGACATAAACTACAGACAACAAACATTGTAACATGACATGCCGGTGCAGGCTTTATATATGTTAGTGGTCTTTGAGTTTATTGGATAGTTCTCTATGATGTGCAGCACAACACAGTTGGATGCTAACTCGCATATTGCTGAGTAGTGCTGATGGTACACACAAGAGATGAAAGTTACTGAGCAATGGAACAACATTTTTACTGTATACTATCAATTATTTGCTAATTTTACTGATTAGATTTTTTTTTTTGCGTAAAAGTGAATTCACAAAGATTGCTGCTATTGAAATACAGAAGTGCCCACTTAGGAAGCAGGAAAGGGAGCTTTGGAGGTGCTGGTAAAAAAATTATTAATAATAAATTAATTCTTTCAGTGGCTTTTTTATTAAAAAAATATGGGAAAAAAAACTTATGGCTAAGAAAATGACCCATATACTGCAGCTTACCAGTCTTTAGATGTGGTGGCTGCATTAGTTTTTTTTTTTCCTTACTTTCACCTGGTGAGCCATTAACACACCTCCTGTCCTAGGGTGGTAACACTGACTCACTGCACTGTATCTATGGAGGAGCAGTATTGTCAACTTAGTCTGCTCCCCTGATTCAGGGTACAAACACTCCTCTCCTCATCTTAATTACATAAGGAGGTGGTGTTTTGTAGATTGCAGAAGCTAGCTGGGAAAGCTGATAACAATGTTTGAGATTTCAGTTCAGTGCACAGGAAGTTAAAAGGACACTGGATTTCTGACAAGATCGACAGGTAATTTTCTGTACTTGCCTAAAATGTGTTTAGTCTGAAAATAAAGAAAAAACAATTGCTGCCACTACATCTAAGGATTGGTAAACTGCAATATTATTATATTTTTGTTCTTGGATTTAGATATACTTTAAGAAAAAAATCTTCTCATGTAATATACAGAAAGTCAGTAGAAAAACAATCTATCCATGATTTTTCTGCATCAGGCCCTGCCTATTAAAAAAATGAACTGCTGAAGGAAAGAAAAGGATCTGTGCCACTGACTATGGTGGCTATAGCTGAGGATGAGACAAGACATGCTTTGGTGGCTACAGTGGTTCTCTCCTCAGTGCTGCTCTCCAGTGCTGCTTTTAGTAAATTTGTCCTTTAAAGCTTTCATATACCCCCGTTATTATCACCCACACAACTAAATACTTGCTTTCAGACTTGGAGATCTTTACTGGATGGCACTGCTTGGCACCACACAGCCTTTGTAGAAAAAAAAGTCCCGTCCACGCCCTGCACATGTTGCTTGCTCGATCAATTCATAAGGATGCTGGGTGCCCACAGCCGTCCCAGTCATCCAGAGGAGTAAGGACTAGCCATAGGAATTAATGAGATACAGCATGCATGTGTTGGGACCTTTTTCTTGCAAAGGCTGTGTAGGGCTGGGGAGGGCCACACAGTGAAGATATCTGTACCAGTATTTAGTATTTAAAGGAGAACTATGAAGTGAGTGATTTTCACTCAACCTCATAGTGCAAGCCGACGTGTGACAATGAAACTGTCACATGTCGGCTCAATAGATCGGGAAGTGAGGGAACACATACCATCGCTCGCCCACTTCTCGATCCTGTCCCTGCAGAGAGCCGTGACTGCCAGTCACCGCTCCCTGCAGGGATCCGCCCCCTCCTCGCTTCGATCCTGCAGCGCTGACTGGAGGAACAAACGGGGGAGGGGGCGGGTAAAGCTGGCTCGGCCTCTAGATAGGCAGAGCCAGCTGTTAATCACGCAGCTGGGTGGATCTCTACAGTAATGTCGCGATCCGTCCCAGCTGCGGTGGTCTCAGAATACCGCGAGCTGTAGTTTGCGATATAATGAACTTTGGGTCACGGGAGGACGCTAGTTTATGTCCTCCCGTGACCCTGAGGAGAACTATGGGGAAGAACAAACCCATAGTTCTCCTTTAGGTCTTTAGCTATATGGATGACACTGAGGTCCTGGGGAAAACCTTTAAAAGACAACTTCACTATAAGTTATCCATTAAGTAGGACTCCAGGCTAACAGCTAAATACACTGCTGAAATCCACAATGTAAAGCCTTTGTGGCTTTGCATTGTGGCGGAGGTGGGTCTAGCCACCGGGCTATGTGTTCATCTGCCGGTGCAAGATTCCACAGCCAGATGTAAACAGAGTACCGGCACTTGATATCGGTGGAAAGGTGGCCCATAATCAGTATCGGTATTGGTTCTCAAAAAACGATATCAGTTGACCCCTACGACACATGTACTGCAGATACTGAATTTATTAAACTGCTGACATATATACAATAATCCAATACTTGTGCTGGTGATATATAATTTATGGTGACACTGTTTTCAGCATTTTTTTATTTTCCATAGGATTTACACTGTACGGCAAGGAGCAATATGCAAAGTGAAATAACCTCTAGCTGCTAATCTAATTTCACCTTTCCTGATTGCAGCTAACTGAACTCTCATCATTGCTTTTGCATGTGTCTATTGATGAAGCCTATAGGTACTTCAGCATTTTTTTAATGTTGCAAAATCTGTCTCAGTAATAATAAATCTCATTAACTCATGGCTTACCTGTGGAATTTACAGTGATGATGTTATGAGTTAGCAGCATACTGATTTCATTCTGGGCTTTTACACTCAAGCAGTAACGCCCCGCTGATTTGAATATATGTTTTATATTATAGGTGGTGCCATTTATCACCACTGGGTGACAGTCTTCTCCATCCAAAGACACGCAGTCAGACTTCATAAGCCAGCAAACCGCCAATGGAGGACTGAAACACAAAATGAGGTGTCATAATTAGACAAGAGAACTGAAACATAAAATAAGGTGTAATAACTACAAAAAAAAGCCATAAGAGTGCA
This sequence comes from Nanorana parkeri, assembly GCF_000935625.1. NCBI lineage: Eukaryota > Metazoa > Chordata > Amphibia > Anura > Dicroglossidae > Nanorana > Nanorana parkeri. The sequence continues at coordinate 3,789,597 of NW_017306271.1, read as the reverse complement.
TTCCAGAGCGCTCGGCCTCCCCGCGTTCAGGGGCGAGAGGGGGAGTGACAGTGCATTGAAGTCAATGGCACCGCAGCCAAGCCCCCCGCCCGCAGTGTGATCAGCGACACCTGAGATCATGGCACATAAGTGCCTGCGTTCTGGTCCAGTGCGATCTGCAAAATTGCTGTATGCACTATTTTTGCTGATCTCACTGGACCGGAAAGCAGGCACTAATGTGCCATGTGTTTGGGTGTCGGAGATCGCACTGCGGGTCCCGCCCCTGAACGCAGCTGGCTGAACGCTCTGGAACGCACTATTTGTGGTGTGAACCGGCCCTAAAACTTGACATCACTGACCTTCTTAGCTGCATGTACTGTGAAGTAATTCATCCTCAAAGATCATAGGTGTTTTTTAAAAAGGCTGGCAGGCTGTGAAGTCCCTGTTGCCATGGGAAATAAGGGGAGAAGTGCTGGGAATTCAGTGCTTCTGTTGTGAATATTGAAGATTCATTTCTCTACAATGTTTATAGCTACAAAGGTCCGTGATGGCTTGTTTTAAATTGTTTTTACTGCTTGCTCAGAATTTGTAAATCCTTTAATGAGCACAGTCTGGGTGCAGGTGCACTTTAAGGAAAAGTGTGTCCCAAAATAGAAATGAAACCTGGTACTTAAGTAATATAGAGGCTGCCATGGCTGGCCTCTTTCTGAAAATTCTAGTTGTCTGGCTGTCTTCGGCAACAATATTTCCTGAGCCACTGACCCTGAACAAATGTGCAGCAATTTAAAGAAGAGCTCCAGCTTTTAGAAAAATAAAAAAGAGCTACCCCCCCTCCCCCCCTGCAAAGGTTAACTGCTTGTTTAGGTCTAGGAGCAAAACTAATGAAGATATACTCATCTGATGCTCAGTCCTGTGGTAGTAACCGCTCACCTATCTTCCCCTCTGCTCTGGCTGTGGTTTGTTTCTCGGCGTCTTCACGCCTATTAGACCTGTATAGACATGATGACGTTACGGGTCCTTAGACCGCCAGAGATCGGGGGAGAAGAGGCTGCAGGGACCAGTGTAGCAGCCAGATGGGACCAAGTATCGAGTGAGTATATCTTCTTTATTTTCGCTCCTATACTTAAACAAGCAGTTAATCCTTGCAGTGCACGGGTAGCCCCATTGCAAGGGTTAATTTTTTTAAAAAATCTGGAGTTCTCCTTTAAGTATGAACTCCTTATCCTTTATTCTTGTTCCAGGTCAGTTACTCAGAATACAGTAAAATCAGAGGGTCAGCACAACCAGCAAGTAACATGGAATCTCCTAATAGGAACAGCAATGGCAGGACTGTAATTCTCTGATGACAGGTTTTGTTTCAGAAGGAATTCTAGTTGTTCATATATACCTGACATTAGAGTCAAAGAACCTTGGAAAATGAGAAGCTGAGAATAGATATATCAGTGGCGATTCTCTTATGTCACTGCATATAGTATAAAACACTGTGACATGATTAGCTTGGACTATAGCTCCAGTCATATATGAATTTGGAGAAATCTTGAAATTAGCCCCTGAGTGCATTATTACTGCACATTCCTACACGGCTTTAAATACACACAAAGTTAGACTGGCATTTACAAAACCGCACTTATCGGGCTTTTAGAGAAAGAAATTTAGAAGTTATTTGGAAATTATGTTATACAAGGTTGGTATAAAAGTCTATCTTCACAAAACTCTACCCCATCCAAAATGATTGATCTCACCACCTATCGTTCTGGTCCAGTGCGATCTGCAAAATTGCTGTATGCACTATTTTTGCTGATCTCACTGGACCGGAAAGCAGGCACTAATGTGCCATGTGTTTGGGTGTCGGAGATCGCACTGCGGGTCCCGCCCCTGAACGCAGCTGGCTGAACGCTCTGGAACGCACTATTTGTGGTGTGAACCGGCCCTAAAACTTGACATCACTGACCTTCTTAGCTGCATGTACTGTGAAGTAATTCATCCTCAAAGATCATAGGTGTTTTTTAAAAAGGCTGGCAGGCTGTGAAGTCCCTGTTGCCATGGGAAATAAGGGGAGAAGTGCTGGGAATTCAGTGCTTCTGTTGTGAATATTGAAGATTCATTTCTCTACAATGTTTATAGCTACAAAGGTCCGTGATGGCTTGTTTTAAATTGTTTTTACTGCTTGCTCAGAATTTGTAAATCCTTTAATGAGCACAGTCTGGGTGCAGGTGCACTTTAAGGAAAAGTGTGTCCCAAAATAGAAATGAAACCTGGTACTTAAGTAATATAGAGGCTGCCATGGCTGGCCTCTTTCTGAAAATTCTAGTTGTCTGGCTGTCTTCGGCAACAATATTTCCTGAGCCACTGACCCTGAACAAATGTGCAGCAATTTAAAGAAGAGCTCCAGCTTTTAGAAAAATAAAAAAGAGCTACCCCCCCTCCCCCCCTGCAAAGGTTAACTGCTTGTTTAGGTCTAGGAGCAAAACTAATGAAGATATACTCATCTGATGCTCAGTCCTGTGGTAGTAACCGCTCACCTATCTTCCCCTCTGCTCTGGCTGTGGTTTGTTTCTCGGCGTCTTCACGCCTATTAGACCTGTATAGACATGATGACGTTACGGGTCCTTAGACCGCCAGAGATCGGGGGAGAAGAGGCTGCAGGGACCAGTGTAGCAGCCAGATGGGACCAAGTATCGAGTGAGTATATCTTCTTTATTTTCGCTCCTATACTTAAACAAGCAGTTAATCCTTGCAGTGCACGGGTAGCCCCATTGCAAGGGTTAATTTTTTTAAAAAATCTGGAGTTCTCCTTTAAGTATGAACTCCTTATCCTTTATTCTTGTTCCAGGTCAGTTACTCAGAATACAGTAAAATCAGAGGGTCAGCACAACCAGCAAGTAACATGGAATCTCCTAATAGGAACAGCAATGGCAGGACTGTAATTCTCTGATGACAGGTTTTGTTTCAGAAGGAATTCTAGTTGTTCATATATACCTGACATTAGAGTCAAAGAACCTTGGAAAATGAGAAGCTGAGAATAGATATATCAGTGGCGATTCTCTTATGTCACTGCATATAGTATAAAACACTGTGACATGATTAGCTTGGACTATAGCTCCAGTCATATATGAATTTGGAGAAATCTTGAAATTAGCCCCTGAGCGCATTATTACTGCACATTCCTACAAGGTTTT